>NC_079229.1:22895175-23120175 GCF_029633865.1 Lampris incognitus | reverse complement strand
GCCTATTCAGAGGGAGGGGGAACTGGGGGGGGGGGGGTAGCGTGACCCTCTCACGTGCTATGTCCCCCTGGTGAAACTCCTCACTGTCAGGTGAAAAGAAGCGGCTGACGACTCCACGTGTATCGGAGGAGGCATGTGGTAGTCTGCAGCCCTCCCTAAGTCGGCAGAGGGGCTGGAGCGGCGACCGGGACGGCTCAGAAAATAGGGTAATTGGCCAAGTACAATTGGGGAGAAAAAGGGGGAAAAATTATATTGATGCATGTCAATATTTAACATAAAAGTTATAGCTGACTGTTTTTTAGGGTAACTAAAACACAGTAGGTGTTAAAATTATCTTTGTTTTCCCTTTTTTACCCATCCAGGGAACATTTCCTGAGCATGTCTGTTTCAAAAGAGGCGGCGCGTTGCTTATTTTAGCTTGTGCTTCTCAAGCCGGCATCATAATTGATGATCCCACCATTGAAAATGAGTAATCGGTCACTGGTTGTTGTGGAGGAAAAAAAAAGCATTTCCCAGCCGTCAATAAATCAACCCAACCACACACACACACACACACACACACACACACGCACACACACACGCACGCACGCACACACACACGCACGCACGCACACACACACACACGCACGCACGCACGCACGCACGCACCCCCCCCCACACTACAGCTGTGTGGTTCTGTCTCACTGTCTTATTGTGGGAGCCGTGGCCCAATTAGAGGCTAATTAAAGGGCAACTGCTTGAAAACAGGGATCTCTTTGTATCATTGTTTGCACAAGTGGTGCACATCACATGTTGTAATGATGTCAGGTTCACGCGTACATACTACACATTCACACATGGACATGCATTGGTGCACACACACACACACACACATGCGCAAGCACACCCGTGAAAATGTGGGCAGGCTATATAATGTATGCACCTTCGCATGCTTTACAGCTGGATGGATTTTCCTGTAGCTCGTTATATTTCCAATCAGCGCTATGCAGACCCAAGTGTAAACCGCTAATCAGCCAGACTTGACAAACCAAACAGTTCTTTTAAGTTCGGGCGGGGATAATTTGTCTAGACACATCTGTCCTTTTGACGGGTACGGTAAGGTGGCAGGGGGGCAGCATCTGTCACCAGATGAGAGCGGGATCGAAGTAATGTTACGTCAGAGTACGGAAAGAGAACGGCGAGCTTGACTCCAGCGATACGGTCTTCTTATAAGAACCAGTCATAAAGCATTAAGTATGATGTGTACACTTCTGGACGGGTAGATTTTATAACTTGAGATCTTGAGATGTTAACTGGCTCACGGAAATTTTTTTATTTTTTTTTTAAATTTTGATTTTGAGGTACTTTATTGATCCCTGTGGGGAAATTACACGCTGCATTTAACCCATCCTAGCCGTGTCGCTAGGAGCAGTGGGTGGCCGCCAGGCAGCGCCCGGGGACCAACTCCAGTTCGTCTTGCCATGCCCCGGTCAGGGGCGCAGACAGGAGTATGAACCCTAACATGCATGTCTTTTTGATGGTGGGGGAAACCGGAGCACCCGGAGAAAACCCACCGCAGATACGGGGGGGAACATGCAACCTCCACACAGACGACGACCTGGGATGACCCCTACGATCGGACAACCCCGGGGTTCGAACCCAGGACCTTCTTGCTCTGAGGCGACAGTGCTAACCCCTGGGCCACCCTGCCTCCCGTTTTAACTCCGTTCGTTGACAAGGTGCTCCAATTTCAACATCTACATTACATTTACGCTACATGACTTAAACAACATGTTATAAAGCCCCATAAAGTTGGCAAATATTTTCATGCAGTGATGCTTTACTTTGTGGCCGGGCCTCCACTCAGCCAACTTACGCCTCATTTCGCTAGGAGCAACGTGAAATGCCTTCAGCGACCCTTAGTTCGGGATCCCGTTGGCCACAGTTTTGCCGTTATGCTCCGCTTTCAAATGGGTTTACATCACAAGATCTTCCACTGGAAATTCAACTTGCCCCCAACGAATAAGAGGCTTTTCACATATTAAGGGTCAATGCTGTTTCTGCACTGTGCAGTGAAATAGGTCAACTGTCCAAAATGCAGCGTGTGTTTTCAGCCAAGGCTGTGAGTAGCCGAGCATAGTTTGGAGGAGGAGAATCAGCCATTCCTCAGCATTGACATGTTTTGGTTTTGTTGGCCAGACCGCCCCCCCCTTCCCAACACGCTCTTTTACCACTACCCCCCCTCCACACACACACACACACACACACGTACACACTCACCTGCATGGACACACACAGACGGTTCAGCTATTTGCTCGTCTTGCAGCACTGCTCTATTGTGATCTCCTGTGGACTGACCACCCACACCGCAGCACGTTTTGCCAAGTGAGATTTATCTGTCAAACAGGGTTGTTTTTTTTTCTTAAACGACTTTAAAAACAACACTTGCCACCAAGTGCTTAGACGGTGCTCTCCAACAAAATCCCATTTTTAGTAAATTCGTATATTTAAAAGATAAATAAATGAGAACAGACATGTAAGATTGGTCCCCCCCAGGCTTTGTTTTGCTTGCTCGTACTTGGGTTTAACCTTTTCTGTGCAGTTCCGTCCACAAATCCGCTTAAAAGGAGCTCTTAATGAACAATGCTATCATGTGCATCAGATAGGTATTATTTGGTTTCCACGGGTGCTGCCGTGAGCGTACATGGGATATGCGTTCTCGCTGACACACGTTACGGAGCGAGGGCGGGCGGGGCGGCAGTTGAGTTTAACCAGATGAGTGCTGCTATTGAGATAAGAGGTCTCAATTGCTCACGAAAGGACAGCTGTGGGTTTAATGGGGATGACAGGTGAATAAATGGTTGAAATCCATTAACCCTCCCACAACACCAGCTTAAGCCCTACACCTCACTGTTACCCAGCTCTCTGCTAGCAGCTAGTGGGCTGTGTGTGTGTGCGCGCGTGCATGTGTGTGTGTGCGTGCATGTGTGTGTGTGTGTGTGTGTGCGTGCGTGCACGCGTGTGTGTGTGAGTGTTTGGGCGTGGTTTAGCTGCGGAGCCCAGCCCTGCTGCACGCGATCCCTGGGAGTCCGTGCCGGTTAAGGATTTACAGAACATGCTTTGGGAATCCCAGCCACCACCACCCCCCCCCCCCGCAAATCGCATACATTCACACCCATTTCCAGATCCAGGATACATCGGTAACACGAAGACCCAACATGCACATGCGCAAACACATGCAAAACTCCACCATCTTGAAACACTGTGCGAGAAAACCTCGGCTAAAGAATTGCACTTTTCTCTCTCACTCGCTCCGTTGCTCTGTTGCTCTCTCTCTCGCTCGCTCTCAGCTGTTTTGCCTCAGCGAGCACTGAAGGGCTCCTCACCACCACTCTGAAAGTGGTGATATGATTGTGTGCGAAATTAATGCTTTACACTTGGCGGCCTAGAGTACAAGAACTACACAGAATTAGTGAATTAGTCAGAGTCACAACACTTTCTGGCCCAATTGGCAGCACATCCTAAAGGCTCGTCAAGCCCGTACAGCAGAGAATGTATACTGTTGGAGTCGGTACCCGAGTACAAGAACATGTCAAGGTAAATGGGCTCTTTAGTTACACAGCTCGTTCTTTTTCTTTCTCTTTCTCTTGTTCGTTCTCTCTTTCTTTCTCTTTTTTCCCCCCTCAGACTTCATTCAGTCGCCTGACTTCTACCCTGCCTCAGTCCGTTGCCTTCAGTCATGAAAGCCTGTATTGTGCCACAAATGGGCTAAACATTTGGGGGGGGGGCTGTTTTGTGGAGAGAGGGGAGGAAAAGATGAGAGGAGAGTGAGGTCTGATAGTGTTGAGGGAGGAGAAGGTGTTTCTGCGTTTGCTGGCTACTTTTCGCAGGAAAACTAAATCTTGCAGACCAGAGCAAGTTCAATCAGTTCACCTGGATACAGCGTTTATTAACAGGTGTGTTTCATCACTCATCTAAATGACCTCTTCAGTCTCAGCTGACTGCAGGTACCCCCACCCTTATAAACCACGCAGTGGCGTAACGACCGGAACCAACGACCAGTTCCATATGCAAATATGGGCGTGACCGTTAACTAGAGTTGCAATGGCCATGTGTACTATTCACAGAGGATTGGGGAATAGTTGCAATTACAGCATTGTAAGATGGTGACAGTTGCACTCTTAGCCCCCCTCATCGGTTCAGGGACGGTCATTCCCTCTTCACATAGATGGCCTCTTTGACTCCCCGTTCAAACCAGCGTTCCTCCCTATCAAGGATGTGCACATCCTCATCCTTGAAAGAGTGACTGGTCCTATAGATGGGTGTAGACTGTGGAGTCCTGGCCTGATGTGTTAGCTCTCCTGGGTTGTGCCATCCTCTTGGCCAGCGTCTGTTTAGTTTCCCCGATGTACAAATTGCGGCAATTCTCCTGGCACTGAACAGCGTACACTATATTGCTCTGTTTGTGCCGGGGGGATCTGATCCTCGGGGTGGACCAATTTCTGGCATGCTTGGAAAATACGCATCTCAACTTTTCCGACACTCCCGCCACATATGGAATCACCATTGGTTTATGCTTAGGCAGCTGTTGTCCTTCTCATCTCTTCGATCGGTTGGTGCACTGTTTGGGCATTTTACTCTGTTTGTTCCTGGCTTTGGCAAGCGCCATCTTACAATGGTGTGATTGCAACCATTCCCAAATCCTCTGTGAATAGTACACATGGCCATTGAAACTCTAGTTAATAGTCACACCATATTTGCACATAAAACTGAGCGTTGTTTTTGTTCGTTATGCCACTGTATTGTTTATAAGGGTGGGGATACCTGCAGTCAGTTCAGACTGAAGATGTCACTTAGCAAACTTTCCCACTGGCCAAAACACCCCGCTAACATCCGCCTTTTTACACTGACCAAAGGTGGACATTAGCGGGTTTTTTGCAGGGTTTTTGGCCAGTGGGAAAAGGGTATTAGATGAGTGATGAAACATATCTGTCAATAAATGTTGCATCCAGATGAGCTGATTCAACTTTCTTTGATTTTCTTACCTGAGCATGCATAAAGACACGAATCTTGCAGATATGAGTCTCTGACAAGTGAGGGAGGGCAAAAAAAAAAGTGTGAATATGAACGATAATAAAAAGTTAACGTGGGTCTCTCAAAACTCATATTTGCAGCCCCTCAGCATCTGGGGGACATGGTGGTCTATTCCGTTGCCTAGCAACATGGGGCTCGCCGGTTTGAATCCACATCCTACTTCTGACTTGGTCGGGCATCCCTATAGACACAATTGGCCGTGTCTGTGGGTGGGAAGCCGGATGTGGGTATGTGTCCTGGTTGCTGCACCAGCGCCTCCTCTGGTCAGTCGGGGCGCCTGTTCGGGGGGGGAGGGGGAACTGGGGGGAATAGCGTGATCCTCCCATATGCTATGTACCCCTGGTGGAACTCCTCACTGTCAGGTGAAAAGAAGCGACTGGCGACTCCACATGTATCGGAGGAGGCATGTGGTAGTCTGCAGCCCTTCCCGGATCAGCAGAGGGGGTGGAGCAGCAACCGGGATGGCTCGGAAGAGTGGAGTAATTGACCAAGTACAACTGGGAGAAAAAAAAGGGAAAAAAAATCCCAAAAAATAAAATAAAATTTTCAGCCCCCTCAACATGATATTATCCTGAATCAGTGTGGACTCAAGATTTCCAAAATGCATCCAAAACTATTCACCTATGTCAGGATAGGACAGCGGGGGGGGGGGTGAACAGTGTAATAGGTGAGATCCACATAATGTTGATGCCACCCATTTAACAAATTATCGATAAACGGTACATCAATATACTTAGTAGGTTTGACTCAGATCTGGCTGTATGTTGGCCTGAGAGAAAACCAACCCACATCCAATCATGGCCCACGCCATGAGTGATGCTAACTAGCATAGGCTAACCATATGGTTCTAAGCTAGAGTCGTGGGTCAGGTTCACTTAGACCCGCTAAGAACCAAGATGAAACCTGAACCATGTTACCATGCCTGAGAAACATCTGGATCACTGTCTCTCTCTCTCTCTCTCTCTCTCTCTCTCGGTCTCCCACTGAGGCATTACAGAAGATTTTTTTTCATTTTCTTTTTTCCATCATGTTTTCATCTTTAATTGTACTGTGCGGATGTGCTTTTGAATCTCATCCTCCACCACATCGACTAAGCCATTTCATTTTATGACCCGTTCCCTCTCCCCCACTCCCTCGTCTTTTCTTTCCTTTCTTTTTTCTTTTGCTTTAGTTTGGCTGCCTTAACGGGATGCATCGTTTTTGTCCACCGCTGAAGTTCTGTTAAGATGGTGTAAGATGGTGGCGCGCTAGATGATGCCTGAAATAAAAATGTGCCCTGGGTTGTCATATATATATAGTTTTAAAATCCACGTGCCACCTACTGTATCATTCATCCATGCACAGTGTAAGCAATGTAATACGAGCACAACCAATTCAACATAAGTTTCACGTTCATTTTCTCATTTTGTTGACCGTTTCCCAGGTTGGAAACAGAGAGGAAACGCGGTAGACTCATGGCAGCATACATGGTCTTAGGCTCTCCTGCGCTATCTGTGGTCCTCTTCCACTGGTGTTAAGGTGTCGCATGGAAAATGTTGAGAGAAACACTTTCTTAGATCTCTCAGCTCCTCTATATAGTGGATTTTAACCAGCAACTCCCACCAGATGTGTGTGTGTGTGTGTGTGTGTGGGGGGGGGGGTCATGGTATGTTTTAAATGGATAGGTTACACTAGGCTATATAAAGATGGGGGCCACAGTGGAATCAAAGCCTGAATGACAAGACCACACATTGTCATGGGGAGACAGGGTTAGAACTGTGTGTGTGTGTGTGAGAGAGAGAGAGAGAGGGAGAGAGAGAGTGTGTGTGTGTGTGTGTTTAGGTAGCCTATGAATTGTGTCTATTGGTGTGTGTGTGTGTCTATCAGTGTGGGTGTGTATACATGTGTGTTCAGGCATGCATATCTGTGATTTTGCTGCTGATAATTTGGAGCCTCATGTTTGAACGTAATTTTTTTCCAAAGACACTGGCTGGCTCTGGTTCATCCCCGCTGCTCTAGACGGATAAAAAAAAAAGTGTCTTGCTGACCCTCACAACTTCCTAAATAGCTTTGTGGTGATGGAAATAATCCCTGGCCGTGGTGTTTTTGAAATGGTTGTTGTCAGTGAGGAAATTGGCTGAGTGCTTTCTCTTCTTCTCTTCTTTTTTTCTCTTCTTTTGCCTTCTCAGCTCCTCTCTTCTTTTATCTTCTCCTCTCTTCTCATCTGGAAGTGTGGAAAACAGGTCGCTGTAAGTCGTGTCGGATGATAAGCGGAAAAAAGAAGCAGGTTTCTCTCTGCCCCCTTTTGAGATGCAAAGCGTGTAAACTTGGCAGGGGTAAATTTGTTGATTGTGGGCCACTGATGTGACCCATCTGGGGTTGAAATGTTCCATTAGGTCTTCGCACGCTATTCCCTGCCACTCCCTGTCTCCCTCCTACACCCCCATTCCCTCCTTCTCCCTCCCCCCCCCCGTCTCTCCCTCACTTCAGTAGCTCACCCTCTTCAGTCCCATGAAGAACAGTCGCAGCACTGTTGGATAAAGAGGATGTGGGCATGTGGTGTGTGTGCCTATTTGTTTGTCTTTGTGTGTGCATGTGTGTGTGTGTTTTAACGCAAGCGTGCACGTGTGCATGCACGAGTGCGTGCGCACACAAATTTTACTTTTCACTAAACATGGATGGGGTCCTTAAATCACACTGAACCAAAAGTGGAATTGTCTTTTCTTCTGTCTCTCAGCAAGATGCAAAGTTAAGAGTTTAGCACATGAGACTCCTGTCAGTGCTGCTTTCATGCCCTGCAGAAGCTAACTCTGACTCCACTTCCCACGGGACTGGATCAGATCCGAGCAGCGGGGCAAGGGCTCTCAGCAAGGCGGCGGTTTATGCGTTAACCCTCTGCCGGATGGGGGCAGAGCTCTGACCATCTGGCTTAGATTTGCTGAATCACTGTACGAGTCTGCTCAGGTGAAGGTGACGGCAAGCTGCTCCCGGACGTCTAGTCTGAGCCGGGGGGGATTTCACACGTCACCGATTGAGATAAGTGTATAGACGCAGATGAGCATGAGTGGAAAACAAGCCACGGTGTCACTGTGCACGTGGGGGAGAAAGAGAGAAGTGGGCATAAAGAGAGATGGACAGTAAGAGACACAATGGGTCCCCCTCCCCACCCGCCACCCTGGGGGGAGCCTTGCCCACAGCGTCACTGTGTTTGGAGCTGCCGAATGCTCTGCAAAATCAGCAACATTCCCCTCCTCTTGAAGACGACATGTAGCTGTGAAGCAGAAATTCCTCTGGTCCTGCTTGTAAATCAGACTTCGGCCGCAGGAAGACTGTTCGTGGGATGACCTACAGCTTCCAGTGGCATCTTTGGAGACACGTTCTTTTACTTTTTACCCCAGATTTTAACTGGCATGTTTTTGTTTTTTTGCAATGAGCAATTTATTAACATTTTTCCAAGAGGGACAGGACAGGAAAAGAAATAATAATAATAATAATAGAATAAATAAATAAAATTACCCCTCAAAATTCAGTAACAATACCATATACAGCATTCACTACACAATTCCACCTCTATGTCCTTGTTGACCAAGTCACGAATGGGCCCCAGGTACGCTCAAATTCGTCCATTTTGTCCAAAAGAGAGTATGAGACCCTCTCATAGCCATATTTTTGTAGCCCACTTGTCATAGGGAGGGGGGGTATTCTTCTTTCCAGTGTCTCAACAGTATACGTTGGGCAGTTGTGGTGGCCAGGCATGTTCTAACTATGGATTCGGGACCTGGAAACCGCCATACTTTGGGTTCCTGGGGAGGTGTGCTTGTATGTCTATGGGGGGGAATAAACTATTGACATGCAACAATACAAACCCTACTTTGATTAAAGAGTTCTATCAGCAAGAGCGAAGGGCCATAATGAGTGATTGATGGGAGGTCTCGGGCTACGCCACGTATCTGTGGTTAGAACAAGCCATGTTATTTAGTCTAAAGTTGATTTTGGAGCTTACATTGCCAATGCAGCTACTTCATCATCGAAGCCGGATTCCAAACCACTAGACCTCATTGTGTTTTCATCAGAGATTTCTCTGCGATGGCATTTTGGCCCATTTATGCGATGCTATGCTTTCTCTGAATTGGTGCGCTATTTGCTTTGTAATTACAGCCCATTAGCTTAGTCCAACCCACCAGTATAGGACCTTTACCAAAGGTTTTGCCCCATAGGTCTCTGTGGGCCTGCCACGAAGAGACAGAATGGAAGTTTATTTGCAGGAGAGGCCAAATGGTGGTTTAATGGCTCAGAGCGGTATGCGAAGTTCATTAGTGTGGTGGCCATAATTGCTGGGTCTGTTTCTGAAGCGTGCCACACATTAGGCCACGAAGTGCTGCGTAGAGTATCCACAGTAGTTTCTCCGTCTCATTTTCCTGTCGGGGAGAGGATCACTCGTTGGCTTCCACTGTCGAACTGTGGTCAATTGATTTTCTGTACCTTGAGCTTTAAAAGTCCATTTGCCCTCGGTTGTAAACCTGAATATTGTCCAAATAAAGACCATGTAAAAGTCGCAAGTCATGTCAGATATGCTTATGCATTGTCCATTGTTGATTTCAGAGACTTTGAAGGTTTTTTTTTGCTCTTTGCTCTTCTGTTTGCTCTTTCATTAGGGCGGCTTACTATTTCCAACTTTAAATCAAATATCAGATGCACATGACCTCACAGTGTATTGGATCCAGGACTTTACAGCAGGATGGCTTTAGAAGTAACATAAATCCTGACAAATTAAATTACATAATCAGAGCAAGTTAATTTACACAAATTAAATTAGCTTGCAATATTTGCTCTTACTTTTTCCCCCATATTAGTTCCTTGCATCAATCTTACAGTAGTTTGTATGCATTCAGCAATGCGGCATGACGCAGAAAAACCCACTGATGTTTTTTTGGTCTTTTTTATCTTTATATACACTATGAATAGGACTTTCACAGAGTGGAATAAGATCAAATCCTGACCACATCCAGCACCAAGCTAGGGTCCCAGCTTGTTAAGTTAAGTTGGAAATTGTTTTAATGTAGGTAGTCCCAAAGCCTGAGGTAGTGCCCCGGTACATGGAGTGTCATGGACAAGGAAGCGGTTTTTGGGTCACAGACCGGAGTCCCTGTTCTATCTTCTGACCACATTCTCCCCCTAATGTCCTCTGTTTGGTTGTCCAAAACGATTCCCTCTTTCTGACACAGAAAGGGTCAGCTTCCTTGCACCAAGTCTCCCAAACAGTCCCCCCCCCCCCCACACACACACACTGCTATGTCTTAGTGGATGGGTAGATCTAATCACATGGTAATGAGATCACCAGGCTTACACCCCCCCTCCCCCAAACACACACACACACACACACACACAAACACAAACAATGCAGTATAACAAACATGCAAAAACATAGATCCACAAGCAAATCTCGCCACAAATACACGCACACAAACAAAATAGATGAACCACGCAGACACACTGCTCACACGCTTCCAGGGTCGATGTCGGCAGTGATTTCCTCCCTTTCCCCTCACAACCAGTGAATCCAATCAGCAGTCAGCTGGTCCGATCTGATCTGATCGTTTTCACGTCAATCATTCTCTTTGGACATTATGAGGCAGAACGAGCGGTGATGCAGTGAGGGAGAAAAGCAAACACTTGTGCACGCCCACACACGCACAAGTACACACAAACGCGCACACACTCATAGCAGGCGGCGGCATCATGCTAACACAAGATCGCAGAGGGCGGAGTGGTGACTGGGTGCTACTGCAGCAGAGACCTAACATGCGTGACTGTCTTCCGACTTCTCCTCTTTAAGCAGGCTTGCGTGATCCCATGGCCACCCCTTGTCACCCCCCTCCCCCGCCTCTCCCCCCCCCCTCTCTCTCCCTTTCTCTCGCACACAAAGGGTCTGCAGGGGGATTGCACAGGGCATAGTATATGTCCGCCCTCCTAATTCCAAATGAAATGATCAGAGTGGGCCAAGGAAAACTGTTTATTTAAACAGTGCTGGATTAAAGTGTGGCGATGACCTGTGAGAGGCGCAGATGGGAGAGTGCAAAAAAGGACAGTCACGATATGTCCAGAACTGGAACTAGCTGTGTCATTGTATCCCACACTGCCGTACTTATTTTTTACCTCGCCTCCTGGAAATCCCATCTTCTCTCCAGATGTACCTTTAGATTGAATTTCAACCTGAGATTAACAAAGATGGTTTCCCAATAGATCTTTGTCATTCTAGTCCTTGATATGCAATTTCATTGGGCAAGGTAAAATTTGAATCCCCACAAAGGCAGCTGACACCCTGTATTCTATTAATTGTTGATTCAGTCAGCACCAATTCATCATGTGCTGCCACCTAGATATTTGTCCAGTGCAGGGGTGTGTTGTATGAAGAAAGATAATCAGGTTACTGTGGCCTCACAGTGTGGCTTAATGGATTGGCATTGTTACGTTGTTATGTAACACATTTCTGGTTTTGGTGTCAGTCGCATACAAGAGCAAAACAGGAGTCCAGGGTCACCGTTGCATGTTTCAAATCAACAGGTGAATGCTAAATGAATTCAGGTCATGCTGTGAGATCAGGCTGAAACCCTACAGATGTGTGTGGCAATGAGGCTTAGACTTGGAGGTGGTAGTGGGTAACATTAATAAAAATGGAACTGAAAAATATGGTTACCCTTTTGGAAGCTCTCACCCGTCTGAACGGTTGGCTGATGTAGCCCTCACCCATTATTATAACTATAGCTGATTATAGTATTCAAACACGCTGCAGGGCGTCCAGTAAGAGACGGAGAGATGGAGTTGAAGTTCAGAACTTAACAGTCGAGCTTCTTCACCACATACACTACATCTACACACATCCACTAGTCAGTTCCTAAGTGCAATAATCCATCCATTATCCAAACCGCTTATCCTGCTCTCAGGGTCGTGGGGTTGCTGGAGCCTATCTCAGCAATCATTGGGCGGCAGGCAGGGAGACACCCTATACAGGCCGCCAGTCCATCACAGGGCCAACACACACGCACACATCCAATTCACCTGACCTGCATGTCTTTGGACTGTGGGAGGAAATCGGAGCACCCGCAGGAAACCTACACAAACACGGGGAGAACATGCAAACTCCACACAGAGGACGACCTGGGATGACCCCCAAGGTTTGACTACCCCGGGGCTCGAACCCAGGAGCTTCTTGCTGTGAGGCGACCGCGCTAACCACTGCGCCACCGTGCCGCCCCAAAGTGCAATAATGTGGTTCTGAAATGAAAATAATAAACATTGTCGAATATGCATATATCATACACACACATGTAAATGCATACATATACCTATGAATATGCACATAATCACAGATTCTTCCATATATTTAAGTTAAGGTACTGTTAACACCAAAGAGAGAATGTACAAAATAAGAATTCTCAATCTCCCCGATATCAGATATCAACCGTGCATGCAGGGCTGCTTTGCGGCAGAAAAGTTTAGAAGCTACTATACAATATTAATAAACAGTGTAACATGCTACAGTAACACCACTGGAACTTGGCGGCGTAATTAAACAAACACTTCACTTAATAAAACACACGCACAGCAATTACCAGTCCCATTTACACATTATGTTCACAGTGGAACCGGTAAGCATACGATTAACATTACAGGTTTCAATAGAGCTAATGTCAACAACAAGCTAGCAACAATGTGGTTATTACTATCCATCCATCCATTATCCAAACCGCTTAGGGTCGCAGGGATGCTGGAGCCTACCCCAGTAGTCATTGGACGGCAGGTGGGGAGACACCCTGGACAGGCCGCCAGTCCATCACAGGGCCGACACATTCACACCTCGGGACATTTAGTATGGCCGATTCACCTGACCTACATGTCTTTGGCCTTTGGGAGGAAACTGGAGCACTCGCAGGAAAGCCACGCAGACACGGGGAGAACACGCAAACTCCATACAGAGGATGACCTGGGATGACTCCCAAGGTTGGACTACCCCGGGGCTCGAACCCAGGACCTTCTTGCTGTGAGGCGACCACGCTAACCACTGCATCACCATGCCACTGGTTACTGGTAATAACAATGAATCCCGTATTTCACACAACCTATAGCTGCAGTCACATGATGCACAAATGACAAGAATTGGACACGCAGCTTTTTGTAATGCACAACACTTTGGGATATTTCCAGCACCCGAACGAATAACATCACCTGTTTTCCTATGGTTGGGATGAGAAGTTACAGAAGTAGGTGTATACCAACTGCTAAGTGTCACCAATGTGATTGGATAACCATGGTAGTTGACTGATAGCTGTGATAACTAATAGGAAACTGATTAATGTAAATGAAAGATAGAATGAGGAAAGTTGGCCTTTTTTAACAGGAACGGTAGAGAGAGAGAGAGAGAGAGAGAGAGAGAGAGAGAGAGAGAGAGAGAGAGAGAGAGAGAGAGAGAGAGAGAGAGAGAGAGAGAGAGAGAGAGAAAGACAACTGAGATGATGTATTATACTATGCGCTGCTGTGTATAAAAATTATTCACAGTATCATCCCAGATACACTGAAGAGCCACACTCACATACACATGCACAGCTGACACACAACACCTCTGATAATGTCCGCTGACTGACAAGTCAAGGGCTTTCATGCATAAAACATGACCTGTAGCACGACTATCACTTGATCTCCTCAACTGCGGACACATTAACCACCTTACACCCATTTAATTACACTTGCTAAGGTCTGACTGTGTGTGTTTGTGTGTACTTAATTCAATCTTCATGAACACCAATTTGAGGTTTAGACTTTCGGGTGTGAATATTTTGGATGGTCCTCACTTCTTCAAAGGGCTATTTTAGGGTTAGGATGTGGGGTTAGTGTTAAGGTTTAAAGTGAGGCATGTAGTAGTATGGATGGTTATGCTTTGGGTTAGGGGCTAGGCAATTAATGATAAGAATAATAATAATAATACATTGAGTTTGTACAGCGCTTCTCGTCTGCGGAGACAGATTTCATAGTGCTTCACAGGTGAAAGAGTATTGTAAAAAAAAGAAGAAGAAAATGTATAGTAAAAATAAAAGGTGAAAAGCTTAAAGATGGGGAATAAAACCAGAGTGGGCCATTTAAAAAAAAAGAGAAGAAGCGAATGAAAAAGAAGATTAAAACAAGGGTGGGCCTCTATAAAGGCTTAAGAAGGCCTGCCGATAAAGAAGGGTTTTAAGGCCCATTTTAAAAACCTTAATGGAAGGGGCAGTTCTGAGATATTCTGGGAGTTCCATAGGTGTGGGGAAAAAGAGCAGAAGGTTCGGTCTTCCATCATCCAGAGACATGTAGGGGGGATGTGGAGCAGTGGGGAATAGTTAGAGCAGAGGGCGCATGAGGGTTTGTGGGTGGTGATGAGGTCACTGAGGTAACTGGGGCTTTGGCCATTTAAGGCTTTATAAGTCAGAAGGAGGCCATTAAAATGGATCCTATAGTGGACTGGGAGCCAGTGGCGTTTGGTGAGTATGGTGGTTATATAGGCCGACTTTTTTGAGCTGGTGAGGACTCTGGCAGCACTGTTCTGAATGAGTTGTAAACGGCTGATAGATTTGACTGGAAGATCAGATGGGCACTGCCATAATTGATCTGGGAGAAGATTAGTACATGGAGCAGTTCTTTGGTGTCATCTTTTGAAAGTGATGGCTTCAGTCTGGCTATATTTTTAAGGTGAAAAAAAAAAGAAAAAGGGATCTTGCAGATGTGCTTGATATGGGCTTGGAATGAAAGTGTGGAATCAAACGTAACACCAAGATTGGGGACAACAGAGGAGAGGGGAAGGAGTTGGCCATCGAGGGAAAGATCATTGCTGCCAGCATTGATGAGTTGTTTGGCAGTGCCAATCAGGATTGCCTCTGTCTTGTTGCTATTGAGCTGGAGGAAGTTGTTATTCATCCAACAGCAGATGTCCTCCAGGCAGGTGTTGAGGGTGGAGGTTGTGTTGATGGAATTGGTTTGTGTTTTAATGTAGACCTGGGTGGCATCAGCATAGCAGTGGAAGTTTATGTTGTGTTGTCTGATGATATATTCACGTGGGAGTAAGTAGATTTACAACAGGATGGGTCCAAGCACTGAGCCCTGTGGGACACCGCATGTCACTGCAGTGTCATCGGACCTAGAACCCCCCCCAGTGGCACATGATATCTCCGGTTGGTGAGGTAGAAGGTGAACTACTTCAAGGCTGTGTCAGTGATCATGGTGTAGGTCTCGTGGTGGTGGAGGAGGATGTTGTGGTCCACAGTGTCAAATGGCACACTGAGATCAAGTCGGACCAGGACGCTGGGTGACCCATAGTCGGCTGCCATCAACAGGTCACTGAAGACCTTTATCAGGGCCATTTCCAAGCTGTGTGAAGGCCAGAAACTGTATTGGAGGGCTTCATAAAGTTGATTTTATGAAAGATGTAACTGGAGCTGTGAGGCCACAACACTGGTGAGGAAAGGGAAGTTGGAGATTGGACTGAAGTTGGACAGGAGTCCAGATTTGGTTTCTTTAAGATTGGGGTGACAGCCACTATTTTAAAATGGATGAGCACATCTCCACTTTGAAGTGATTTGTTGATGAGTGTCGTGAAAAATTGAACCAGGGTTGGTGACCAGACTTTCAACAGCGGGGAGGGTATGGGGTCAAGGAAACAGCAAGTGGGCTTGAATTTGGTTATGATGGTCAAAAGTGCAGATGGTGTAACCCCTTTGAAGCTGCACAGGGTAGAGCCATTGAAGAACAGAGGACAGGTGGGTGGGGTCGCAGCTGCTGTGGAGGCTACAATGTTGGCTCTTATATCTATGACCTTGACCTTAAAGAAAACAGAAAAATGGTTGCACAGTTCTGGACAGGCAGCTTGGGGCCTGAGTTGGTGGGGTTGACAAGGTGATTGACATTGGAGAATAGTGTTCTGGGGTTGCCTTGGCCATTGTCAATTATTGTAGAGTAGTAAAATGAGTGGGCAGCTTTTAGGGCAGCAGCATAGGAAGTTTAGTGTTCTCTGAAGGCTAGTAGATGGACAGACAGTGAGAACATCTTTCCTCCATAACCTCTCCAACTGGCAGCCGTGGGTCTTCATGCGGTGCAGATCATCAGTGAACAAGGGAGATGAGCACTGGGAGGTGGCTTTCTTTATTTGTTCAGGGGAGAGGGTGTTGAGGGAGGTGGTCAGGTTGGTATTGTAGAGGTTGATCATTTCATTTGGGGGGAACGTGAGCTGAAATCAGTTGAGAGGGTGGACATGATGGGCAGTGTCCACATTATGCAGGTTGTGGTACTGCAGGACCCTCTCGGTGGAGGGGGGCGGGGGGTTGGAGGGTGGAGTTGCTAGTGACAGTGATACAGCCGTATGGTTGGAGACACCAAGCTCAAAGATGTTTAGGTTCAAAAGCAGGTACATTTTCAGTGATAATGAGGTCCAGTGTGTTGCTATAGTTGTGGGTGGGGCTACTGACAAGTTGTATAAGGTTTAATGAGTCCAGGTGGCTCAGGAAGTCAGCAGCCATGGAACATTTGGAGGAGTTCACATGTATATTAAAATCACCCAACACCAAATATTTGAGATATTGGGACATACTGAGGTAAGAAAGTTAAAAAACTCTGGGACGAAGGATGAACTGGATTTTGGAGGGCAGTAAATGAGTATAACCATTAGGGGCCTGGCGGCCTGTCCAGGGTGTCTCCTCGCCTGCCGCCCAATGACTTTTGGGATAGGCTCCAGCATCCCCACGTCCCTAAGAGCAGGATAAACGGTTTGGATAATGGATGGATGGATATTTAAAATCAAGGCACTCAAAGGACTGGTTTCAGAAAGTCAGTGGTTGGAAAAGTATAAGATCCTTGTACAGGAGAGCAGTGCCACCACTGTGGCCATGAGCATGAACTTTTTCATTGTAATTATATCCCAGTGGAGATGCCTCGTTAGGTGGAAGAAATCTCCCTCTTTATGCTAGGTTTTGGTTAAAAATATCAGGTCACAGCTATCATCAGTAATAAAATCATGAATCAGAGCTGATTTATTGGTGGGTTTTAAAAAAGTACAATGCAAACAGGGTTTGTGGGGGCGGAGGCTACCACACATTTTTACAAAAGCTGTAGTAGACTGCCCGAGGACAATGATGCACACGTCTGTGCGACGTTATGCAGATGATGTTATTATTGCAACTTGGGTTAAAGTTGTAACCTCGGCCGGTTGAATGAGTCCTACTGGTTCCAACAAGTGTTGTAGTTCTGTCAGGGCCTGCTAGGACTGCAACTGAGGATCACGGAGAGACTGAGAATCCAGCGGTAGTAGTGTGATGGAGGGTGGGGAGCTTAATCAGGCAGGGGAGATGTAGGTAGGGAGTAGATCCAGCGGAATGCCAGCAGCCATCCACGAAAAGTTTGGCATTAAAATCATCCATCCATGCATTATCCAAACCTCTTATCCTGCTCTCAGGGTCACGGGGATGCTGGGGCCTATCCCAGCAGTCAATCGGCAGCAGGCAGGGAGACACCCTAGACAGGCCGCCAGTCCATTCAAAGGGCGGCATTAAAATCAGGATAAATAAAATCATCATAATAAAAAGTGCAAAAGAAAAACAATAAATAAAGGACCTATCCTATGAATTAAGACCTTTACACGCCGGGGTTGTTTTTGTCGTGCGATTAATTTGCACGTCAGTATATTTTTTCGAACTGTTATTTTTATCATGAGTACTTTCAGATGGAATGTGAATATTACCCAGCAAAAAAGTGATGTAATTTCTTTCTTTCTTTTTTTTGGAATGAGGTTGATTTTTTTTTAATCTTTCGCACCGCGAATAAAGGCATCAGCCAATCACTTTGTGTGGAACGGACTTTACGTCACAAGTCTTAATCACAATGGTGGACCTGTTGATTGTTTGTTTCTCATCACCCTGTATTGCATGACATAGGACATACAAATTATAAAGTCAATGAACTCAAGGACAACGTGCGGAGGAGCATCGCCGAACAAGTAGGCTGTCATGATAGTGAGTAGCTTATGTAATTTACTTTTTGATGTAGTAGAAGGCAACCCCTTCCTTGCTGACCCAGAGCCAGTCGTGTATGTGTGTGTGTGTGTATGTTGATATGGAGCCATCCAAATCACCGTTCTCAATAACCATGTATGATCCTAATTGGGGTAAAAAAGGAATATAAATAATTGAGCTCTATGAAAAGTAACTGTTTAAATATGAAGCTAATTATGGGATTCAGTGTGTTAGCTTTGCAGGTTAAACATAAGTACTTGTAGGCCTACAGAGAAGAGATCTGCTCTAACAATATGGCAGTGGTAGCTTTAAATGAAGGAAATTCAAAATGGAAGGGAATCATAGGCAACTTAAGCAAATTTATAACAGTTGATATTTTAATCCTGCATGTGGTCGAAGTGCAACCACCATTCTACCTGTAAGCGGAACATTAGTGAGTCTTAGGGGTTAGCATTCCTTTAGCATTGCGTGCTAAGGCAGCATTAGCGTAGCTTCCCTCAGCTTCTCACATATGGATTCAGCCTGGGGGACCATCTGCCCGGTATTATTTGCCTCAATGGACCGTAACGGCTCCATAATCTTTTTAACAGATTACTCCCTTGTTACTGAGAGGCTGTCTGAGTGAGCGAAAAAAATGCTAAGCGGATCACCAGTAAAATCAGTGTTGTGTTTTCATGAAAGGTGTGATTGTTTTCAGAGACCTGTTGAATATGTAAGCTGTTTACTCGCACCAAAAATCAAGTGGCGATTTTCTTTTGACCTTGTCCAACAGATGAGGCGGGAACATAAGAGGGATCTGACAAGACCTCTTGGCTTTTCTGGCCATGTTAAATTCCATTGCTGTGAGTGACACTAGTTGGCAAGCCATATGACAGACCAGCTTTTTCTTAAGTAAAATTGCATGCAAGTATACTGTCAACTGCCCCCCCCATCTCCCCTTCTTTCTCTCTCTCTCTCTCTCTCTCTCTCTCTGCCCCCCACCCCACCCACTCTTTCGTGCAGGAATGCAGTTAGACCAAAATACAGGGTAGAAAACTAATAATTATTCCCAGAGTTGTTTGACTTGTCTCAAGTATTTCCTTCTTGGTATGAATAGGCAGGAGAGTAAAAAAGAGGTAGTGCTTTCTTCTTGTCTTTTTTTCTTAACTGAAAACACTCCAAGTGTTAAAGTGTAATGTTGCATTTGAAAATAGTGCAGGGGGAAAGTGAAATGAGACCGACAGTATGCAGATGGATGATATGTACACAGTGCATGATTCATCGAGGAGTGATGATGGTCTATTCTTCATGATTGTTTACTCTGTAGGTTATGAGCCAGTGGTCCTCTGCTAAGCAGTACATTTGTTCAACTCTAGATTTTGATGAAGTGAATTTACTTTATGGGCCTTTGGACCTTCAGCACAATTTACAATAACTCATCTTAGACGAGCCCAAAAAGTTCTCTCTCTCTCTCCCTCTCTCTCTGCCTCCTCTCCTTTTCCCTCTTCCTGTTTTCAATAATCTAAGTTAAACATTAAATTGTTGAAATTTGCCACTTGTGACACATCGGTCTCTATCCCCAAAAATGCACATTCACTTATAAAACTAGATGATTTTTCATCGAATTTGCCAAATTGAGCTCAACATAATTGACACGTGCTCTACAGCTTATTTAAGTGCACAGCACATAAACAATATGCACCAAAGTGTAAGGGAACGAACATTAAATTCAGCCCTTTGAATTACCGCTGTTGTAAATTAGATTTCATGCTGCTTGTAAAAATAGACATCATTTGGGTACAGAAATAGCATACTAGTCTTTTTTTTGGGGGGACAGGTGGGGTTACTTTCATTAACAGCTCAGACCTTGAGAATGCAGCAACTATGGCCATTTTCATCCAAGTACACATCGTGCACACACACACAAACACACACACACACACACACACAGTAGAACTGGACTAATAGGAATGGATGCCTCACACAACAATGCAACATATGCCGTGTGTGAGGTCTCTTGTTTCTGATGTGACTGTAACCATCAAAGGCAACTGGTGGACCTCTCTTCAAAATAGATTTTACCACCATTTACCACCAGTAGAGCAACACAGAGACTTACTCTAAACCCACACCCAGTCTCTGTAATGGGAACTTCAGCAAAGACTTCAGAGACAAACACGTATATAGTAAAAGCTGGGTAAAAGCAATGCTCCGGTCTTTTATAATTATTGTTAATGTTTCCAAGTAATGAATTCCTTGTATTTGGCATTCCACACTTAGCTGGCTGTGACAGCAACCAAAAATGAGTCAACATAGATAACGACAAACAAAATTCACTGAAATTCATTGAAATAACACCGATAACACCGAGGGCGGTCTGGCGGCGGTGTTGTTTTTGGTGTCGTCGTGTGGAGTGCGGGGAGGTGTGTCGAGGGAGTCTGTCTGGGAGAGCCGGCGTTGGATCGGCTGGGGGAGCCTGGTCTGCTGCGTCCGGTGGGCCCAAGGACCACGGCCCTGCCCGGAGCTGCGCCCGAGGAGGAAACACTGAGGGCAGTCTGACGGGACGCGGAAGCGGGGCAGGCTAAGCTAACTGCTAGCCCATGCAGACCGGCAGTTTCGACAGCCATCCTGGCTGGCGTTCGTTCCCTTGGACAGTGATTTTTTTTTTTTTAGTCTAACGTGTTCGTTTAGATATATGTGTTAGTTAGTATGTGTGTTCTTGAATTTCTTGTAGTTTTTGGATATGTGTTTTTGTCTTTGTGTTGCACTGCTGTGGGCTGGGGGAAACCATATTTCCTTTCATTTCATGTACTTGCGTACATGAAATGAAAGGAAAAAATGTTCCTGTTTCCTGAAATAATCTGAAAAGAAATGCATTTTTGCTGGCTGGCGTAGTGAGATATAGGATGTGCACGCTTTGCAGAGGGATCTAGTCAATATCTATATTGTCTCAGGCCTCCTAAACCTAGTCCAGTATGGATCCCATTTTATCCACACTGTCTGTGTCTATACACTGGGCCGCTGCATAAGGAAATGAATTGTGTCATTCTCTTTAAATGAACATATTGCGGGAGGTTTAAGAGAGCCATTGATAAATTTAGAGGCAGAGGAGACAAGCTGGGCAGAGTGGCGAATAGACCCCGGCACTACAATGGGGTTTTTCTCTGTTTTAACAGTCTGAGAGAATGTACTTCCACAGCCTCTTTGGCTGCTTTTGTGTGCGCTTGTGTTGTGTTGTGTGAGCTTGTAAGTGTGTGTGTGTGTGTGTGTGTGTGTGTGTGTGTGTGTGTGTGTGTGTGTGTGTGTGTGTGTGTCCTCATCTCGCCGCTGAAAGGGATGTGACGAACATTTTTGTGCAAGGCATGTGACTTATGAAATGGTTGGTATCCTGAGTTCACCCGTGCTGCCCGGGATTCATGGTTGATATTTGGATATTTGGTCCTGAGTAAAAAATCCCTCAGATTGCAGACAACAGGAGGATAGTTAAAAGCACTTTCTTATCCCCCAATTACCAGTAGTCTGCTTTCATTTGGGTTCACTCAACAAAAAAAAACTTTCCTGTGCAACTGGCTCATCTCATGCAACAGTGCTTGTGGTCACCGTCTCGTTTCTTTGTCTGTGTGTGTGTGTGTGTGTGTGTGTGTGTGTGTGTGTGTGTGTGTGTGTGTGTGTGTGTGTGTGTGTGTGTGTGTGTTTGTCTGTGTCTCTGTGTGTTTGTCTGTATGTGTGTGCATGTGTTTGTCTGTGTCTGTCTGTCTGTGTGTGCGTGTCTGTGTGTCTTTGTGTGGGTACGTGTGTGTGTGTGTCTGTCTTTGTGTGCGTGTGCAGAAAGCACATCGTGTCACGCCATGGCATATTTTCCTTAGGCCTACATTCGTTCTCATTCTGTTGGTTTTTCTAATTGTCTGTATAAATAGTAGACCATGTCGGCCTTTTGTTGTGGTTACCTTTCCCGTGGCTTTGACAAGGAAAACATAGACGGGAATTTATAAGTTCCTTTAGCAGAGTCTGTTTCTTCTGCCCCTTTCTTGTCGTTTGCTCTCTGATTTCGACACAAAATGCAATGGGGCTTTTTCGATTTTTGGGTTTTTTTTGTGAGTTTGTGATTTGTGGCTGCAGATAAATGTCAAAGGGGTTCGCTGGGGAAAAAAATGATTATTCATCTGAAAAACCACAAACTGGCATCATAATTTTGCACCACAGTAAGTCGTGTTTATCTATTTGTGACGTCATGTACAATCTAGATGATTTTCATATGAAGCCTGCTGCGTTAAAAAATCAGAAAAAGGCCATTATGGTCTCGCACTGTTAACTCTATGGTGCCGCTTTTATGGCGCACTCGGCAGTCAAGCCACATACAGTAGCACTGAACATGCCGTACACAAGTTGCGGTACGAGTCAGTTTTGCCCAAGGGCCCCTGTGTTAAGACACATTACTTCTGTTCGACACACAGATTGGTGTGTCTGCCTGCCAACCAAAACAGAGAAGTGGAAACAATCGAGTTTACATCCTGACCTCCATTCTGTGTGATCCCATTTGCTTTGTCATAATATCGCTTCCCCCTTCGCCTCGGTATCTAAGCTCACGACCGCCGAGGCCTTTGTTTGGGTTTTGGTGAGAGACGAGCGAGGTTTTTCTCCGCTGACAGAGATAGCCTCCCAGATGCTGCGCGAATTCACTCATTCACGTCTGTCATCTCCATTGAAAAACATGTTTCTTTTTTTACGGACACCCCCCCCCCCAAAAAAAAATTGCTTTAAATTCTGTTTTCGGCACATCCCGGCAAGCTATCTCCGCCGACGTAGAAACAAAACTCCGAAACAATACCACACAGATTGCCAACTTCGACCCCATTTCAGTAGCGGACCCCTGAATGGTTAAAGATCACAATATCATAGTGTAATGGATTTGTGCTGAACTAGTTTGGCTGTAGTATTGTACTAAACAAACTGAATGGGGAGAAAAAGGAAAAGAAAAACCTTCAGTTTTGCTCACAAAAAAATGCCCCAAAAAAAAAACTTTTTTAAAAACTCTGCCATCCCTTCATTTCGAGCCGTTTTTGTAATACTGGATAAACAAAAGAAGAAG
The DNA here is from genome assembly GCF_029633865.1 of Lampris incognitus. NCBI lineage: Eukaryota > Metazoa > Chordata > Actinopteri > Lampriformes > Lampridae > Lampris > Lampris incognitus. The sequence goes on along the minus strand of NC_079229.1, from coordinate 23,097,027 downwards.
AAACACGTAAGGCATTGGATAGGCGAGATCAGGACACTTGATCTGTGGCATAATGAAGTATTAGCTTCCATTACATTGAAGGCTTAACCTTTCGCAGAGCGCCATTGAGCGCTTGCCAGCAGTCATCAATATTTAACAGCTGTTGCTATTATGAAATTCTTTATGGGCTAATGTGGCTTGCCGGCTTGCACGCAAGGCCTTGGCCGACAGCCAGAGCCTTGTCAGGAGGAAGGGGGGGCGAGATTGACAGACGGTTAGCTCGCGTGACAACCAGCGCTTGGTCAGCCAGCTCCCTGTGCTCTGCCTGCCTGCCCACTCACACTCTCTCTCTCTCTCTCTCTCTCTCTCTCTCTCTCTCTCTCTCTCTCTCTCTCTCTCTCTCTCTCTCTCTCTCTCTCTCTCTCTCTCTCTCTCTCTCTCTCTCTCTCTCTCTCTCTCTCTCTCTCACTGATGTTGCTCTCTGCTGTGGATTTCCTGTGCCTGAGAGGGAAGTGGGGAAGGGGGGGGGTTAAGAGGGCGGGAATAGGCAAATAAGGTGGCTGTGGGCCAATCTGAACTCAACACACACACAGACACACACACACACACACACACACACACACACACACACACTTTTCTCTACTCACGCAAGCCTTGTAAGGAGGGGAGGGAGCGGAGCCGTGCAGCGCTGTGAAGCATCAGCATGTTCAGGTCTGGAGCTCTTCACAAGCCGTGATACCGAGGCCTGGGAGACAGAGCGTTTGGCTTGTCTTAGGCTCTGACAAAGTGTTTATGTGCGAGGGTATCAAATTATGTTGGTAATAAAGCTCAAGTATGTGAGTCAGGAAGCCATAATATGACACAATTTTATTCACATAGTAATCCTGTGGACAAACTGATTAGAATTAATGTTTTTCCTTTGGCTTGCACTTTACAGCAGACTTTTTGAACAGACCGAATACAAAATAAACTCGATCCAGCCATGACACTGCCAGGAATAGTAAAAAACCCGAAAAAAAAGCCACCTGTTGAAATTGAATTCTGCTGTTCTTTTCGGAGTTAAGGGTTTGCCAAAAGAACATGATGTGTTTTCGAAGCAGAATGGATTGCTAGGGATGCTATTTTTCTACCCAAACATATCTAGAAAGCACCGGACCGGAAAAAGTGTCCATACTCAAACTTAATTGAATATTTTCTGTTCCACTCGTCTCTCCGCTCATCTCTCCGAAGCTGCACTCGCCTCTTCCCTCCACCACTTTCCACTGGGAATCACTCGTTCCTCATCCCTTTCGTCGAGCTGTTTTGTTGTGTTTATGATAAACTGTCTGTCTGTTTGTGCATCTTGGTACTCTCTCTCTCTTTCTCTCTCTCTCTCTCTCTCTCTCTCTCTCGCTCTTATTTTTCTTTCAGCTTCCTCACTGTTGGCCGTGTGAGGAAGTGGTTTAGAGATTGGGTGTCTCGTACACACACAGCCATTCAGTTACATTGCCAAACTCACCTCCCCCCCTAGAGGCCGGCAGGATTTCAGTCTGCTCAATAAAGCAAATCTTTGACACACAAAAAACCCCATGCCTACACGGGCAAATAGGTGCGCATGCATATTTTGTCCATGGTCGCTGCTCTCATTTGTTCCTGTTTACTGAAAGACAGCTTACAAATGGCCGCCCCGCTTAGTTTTGTTTAGCAGTTGTGTGGGTGAGACGTGGAAAAACTGACTTGTACACAGACCGGATAAATTGAAGCGTCATCAAAACCATCACTCCCAATAGCGCTCGCAACTTAAAGGGGATACACAAAGATCGGACTCGATGGGTGTAGTGGCGTGTGCGTGTATCTAGGTGCATATGTGCATGGCATTGTGTGTGCTCGTCTTGTGAAGGGTTACGGACATGTTTGGTGTTTGAGTAAACCTCTTTGTTGTCAGACTTTTACGGTAAAAGCTGGCGTGCAAAGGACACTGATCATTGCAAAGCTTCCGACTTTTCACAACCAGTCTTGCTCAGTCATTCAGTCCAGTCCTTCCAGTGTCTTTTCAATTAAAGCAGACGTACATGTAGATTTTCTCAGCATCGAATCAGACTGGGTCGGTTTTATCCGAGGCCCCGTCATGGCTCATTACCTGCGTTAGAAGCGTTGTGATTGGGTCAGCGACCCGCTTCGTGCCCCACAATAGTGGGTAGCAATCAGACAGGCGCTTTTTGCAGTTGGCGGCAGTGTCCGACCTTCTTTTATCACACGAGCCATAAAAATGAGTCGTGGCCGGTCAAAAGAAGGCCCTCATTGTTTAGCGTATGGTTGACATAGGCTGATCATACAAGATATTAGCTACCTTGGGGATCACCGGTTCGAATCCCCGTGTTACCTCTGGCTTGGTCGGGCGTCCCTACAGACACAACTGGCCGTGTCTGCGGGTGGGAAGCTGGATGTGGGTATGTGTCCTGGTCGCTGCACTAGCACCTCCTCTGGTCGGTCGAGGCACCTGTTCGGGGGGGAGGGGGGGGACTGGGGGGAATAGCGTGATCCTCCCACGCGCTATGTCCCCCTGGTGAAACTCCTCACTGTCAGGTGAAAAGAAGCGGCTGGCGACTCCACATGTATCGGAGGAGGCATGTGGTAGTCTGCAGCCCTCCCCGGATCGGCAGAGGGGGTGGAGCAGCGACCGGGACAGCTCGGAAGAGTGGGGCAATTGGCCGGATACAATTGGGGACAAAAAGGAGGGAAACCCCCCAAAAAATTAAAAGATATTATCTACCTGTTCTTTCCATGAAACGGACGGACCTGGTTCACACAGGTCAAAACAACAACGCTTTATTGACTTGGTTCAGATTTAGCCCAAGTTGTCGACGGTTAGACGTAAACGAAGAGGCGACGAGAGGGAGAAGACAGACGTCTAAGCCCGGAGACACCTGAGACCGTGTGAACCGAGGCGCATCTTGATATTTTGAAGGTGGTCCCCGTGTTTTGCGCGTTGTGTGGAAGTGGAAAAACAGGCCCTCGCTGGCTACAGACGCTTTTAACCCCACCCTTTGGCAGCATCTACATCCTGGTAGTTGTCACTTTTTACTAAACACCCTGTCTTCACACAGAGCACATAAACGCCGAGCCATTACCTACTCTGTTTTCCTTTTCAGAAGAGAGAGAGAGCGAGCGAGAGAGAGCGAGCGAAACTCGAGGAAAAGAAAAGCAAACGTGAAAACATGAGTGGTGACGAATAAAGGCTTTATTGTTGGCAGAGCGATTCCTGGAGCCGATAATTAATCATCCCCTCTGTTTGTCTTTCCTGACGCTGCATCCTCTCCAAAAGCTGCCGTAAGAGAGAAAACAAAAATACACGTGGCGTTGAGAGACAAAAATAAAGAGGCTTATTAGATTCATTTCCTTCTGCAATGCTTTCCATGATCTGGATGATATTGGAACGATGGCACAGGCTGTTTTTTTCGCCGTCTGCATGTTTGTACATATTTGTGTTTGTGAGCGACTTTGCGTCTGTGTACTTTGAGATGGCAGGAAGGGACGACTAAATATCCGTAACTTATTATGGGGATGGACGAAGCCGCGTTTCAACTCAGTCAGCAACAACTAGCCAATTTTCACCCGAGGAAACCGCTCCGGGAACTTTAATTTCACTTGGTTTGGAATGGGGCCACCATTATGATATAAATAAATAAATAAATAAATAAGTGAAGGATCAGATAGACAAGGGCTAGATAGCTTTGCGTGATTTGTACGAAATTAAGTCGAGGGAAATTGTCGAGAGTCACGGAATCAGCTGCACGATCGTCTGCGATGCCGTGTTGAGAGTGAGGGGGAGGGAGAGAGAGAGAGAGAGAGAGAGAGAGAGAGAGAGAGAGAGAGAGAGAGAGAGAGAGAGAGAGAGAGGGGGAAACAAAGCAAGAACAATTATCTGAAACATTGGAACGCTGAAATCAAAACTCAAAACAAACTAGAAGTCTATCGGGCCCTAAAAACAAACTATGATTTGGAAGAATACCTCTTAACTGTCAGAGACAGGAAGCAGCGACAGATCCTCACCAAATACAGGCTCAGTGACCACAGTCTCGCCATTGAAAAGGGGAGACAAAAAAAGACGTGGTTGCCAAAAGAGCAACGATCGTGTGGTCAGTGCAGGACAGATGAGGTGGAGACAGAGGTGCACTTCCTCCTTAAATGTGACAGATTTGAAAAACAGCGCCGGGCTTTTGTCAAGGAAGTGGAACATGTGACTCCAGAGTAGCAGGAAATGGACGACGCAGGTAAGCTGCGGGTGGTCCTGGGAGGAGGGCCAGCGGCGAGCATTGCAGCAAGATTTATATTATCTTGCCACAACCTGAGAGATAGTGGATGACGGCACCTATTGCTACTATTGTTATTTAATATCATAATCATTGTTGTTGTTGCTGTTATTATTATAATCATTGTTGTATTGTGTTGTTGTTGTTTTACATGCTTTGGCAATATGTACACAAATGTATGTCATGCCAATAAAGCACATATTGAATTGAATTGAATTGAGAGGGAGGGGGAGAGAGAGAGGGAGAGAGAGGAAGGGAGAGAGAGGGCGAGAGAGAGGGAGAGGAAGGGAGAGAGAGAGAGAGAGAGAGAGAGAGAGAGAGGGAGAGAGAGAGGGAGAGAGAGGAAGGGAGAGAGAGGGAGGGAGAGAGGGAGAGAGAAGGAGTGGGAAGAAAGGATAAGAGGAGAGGGGAGGAAGGATCAATGGGGGAGAGATGGATGGAGGATAGGAGAAGGGGATGCATGGGGCTATTCAGTGGGGGTAGTAGGGGCAAAATAAAATAGTGGGAGCAGAAAGATAGATAGATAGATAGATAGATAGATAGATAGATAGATAGATAGATAGATAGATAGATAGATAGATAGATAGATAGATAGATAGATAGATAGATAGGTAGGTAAAACTGACAGGTGTGTATGTCTTTTCGCTTGTGTGTGTGAGAGAGAGAGAGAGAGAGAGAGAGAGAGAGAGAGAGAGAGAGAGAGAGAGAGAGAGAGAGAGAATGTGTGTTGCGTGACTAATCTGTGTCTGCTACCATGAGTGACGGGGCAAAGGGCTGAGCTCTTGTAGTCAGCCACATGCCCCTCCGACGGCATGGCCGGGGCAGAAACATGCAAACATGCTTCCGACACGCAACACACACGTCACACAGGCACACCATGGCACATGTGAGGGCTCTGCACGCCACCGCTATATGGCTTTAATTGTATGTACACATGGATTTAGCATAAGAAGTAGGTGAACCGTGGGGGCTGGGGAGGGGGAGTGGAACGATCTAATGGGGGACTCGGGCTCACAATGGCGTTTGTGCACAACATGCGTGCTTATCCCCGGGAGTCGGTGTAGCGTGGAGTGAGAGAGGGTTTTGTTGTGGCACAGAGCCGTCAGAGCAGACGCATCCATCAGCTAAATGGATGATTGGATAAAGCGGACGCTTTGGCGTGTCCTGGTTCCCCGACGCTGGCCACGTGCCACCTGTTTGTGGCATCGGAGGCCATCGTGTCAAAATGTTGAGCCGTGATCAGTTGTGGCACGGCGTGCCGTACCCCACCACACCGGCCGCTGTCGCGTACGCCTCAGTGTGCCTTCGGTGTTACCGTGCAGGGTGTTTTATCTTCCCGTTTGTCTTTCTTCACGTTTACATCTCTGTTTTTTTTTTTACCATTTACCCCACATGGTGTATTCTGTTAACGGCACTCTCCCCCAGTTTAAACGGGTCAGCAGGTTGTTTTGGGGTACCATGTACACTTGCACATAGGATTTACTTCTGTTAAACACCGGGTTCAGGGCGTCCGGGTAGCGTAGCGGTCTATTCCGTCGCATACCAATACGGGGACCGCCGGTTCGAATCCCCGTGTTACCTCCGGCTTGGTCGGGCGTCCCTACAGACACAATTGGCAGTGTCTGCAGGGTGGGAAGCCGGCTGTGGGTATGTGTCCTGGTCGCTGCACTAGCGCCTCCTCTGGTCGGTCGGGGCTCCTGTTCGGGGGGGAAATAGCGTGATCCTCCCACGCGCTACGTCCCCCTGGTGAAACTCCTCACTGTCAGGTGAAAAGAAGCGGCTGGCGACTCCACATGTATGGGAGGAGGCATGTGGTAGTCTGCAGCCCTCCCTGGATCGGCAGAGGGGGGTGGAGCAGCGACCGGGACGGCTCGGAGGAGTTGGGTAATTGGCCAAGTACAATTGGAGAGAAGAAAAAAACAGACACTGGGTTTAGATGTGAGTGCCGCCCCCGGGAAGATTTGCCGGAGCCATTGTCCTCGCTAGTTAGGCACCTCTGTCTCGGTCTCTGTGTGACAGAGGACTGCTGCTTAGTTAGATTGAGTTTCCAGCCAGCCATTATCAAAACCGCTTATCCTGCTCAAGGTCGGCCATACTAAATTGTCTCTGGGTGTGAATGTGTGTCGGGACCCTGTGATGGCCTGGCGGCCTGTCCAGGGTGTCTCCCCACCTGCCGCCCAGTGACTGCCGGGATAGGCTCCAGCATCCCCGCGACCCTGAGATTGAATTTTATTTTGTTAATGTCATGTCTTTGGCACCACCTATAGTCCTTTGCCCAACTTTGTCCATTTGTAAGAAAGTGATGATCCTGTATTTTAGACATCCCAATGGGACACAACACCCTCTGTCCTTCACTGCACCGCCATGACACCAGATACCGCCCTGTCTGATCCATCAAGCCGCAAAAATCTTTCATCTAACCCAAAACGGTGCCCACTCTCCTTCTCCCATCTTTTCGGTTTCTGCCGACTCCGCACCGTCCGCTGAAACGGCAGTGCCGTGAAAGAAGAGTCGTTGTGCCGGATCTTTAAATTGCCAACCAAATGGGGAATATCACAGACCTGTGAGAGTCTTTGCGTGTGCACACACGCAACTACGCGTGTTAATGCCTGTGTGTGTGTGTGTGTGTGTGTGTGTGTGTTTGTGTGTGAGTGTGTGAGTATAAAAGCCAGCGTTAGCCGCTGGTGCACTCCCTCTTTCCCAGCCAGGGAAGTGTCGTGTGAGAGGAGTCCTGTAAAGTCGTGAAATCCTACTCTGTTTTCTCTTCTTAAACAGACCTGCCACACAGGCTTATACCCATCAGGCTTGCCTGACATGGTTAATGTGTCCACCACATGTCCGAGCGTGGTCCAGCTTTGTCACTCCGATACTGATGAGGTGTCTGACAGTTAAGGGAGTCCAGCGGCCGCCAAATTTTCAATGCAAAACGGGTTCGGCTGTATCACTCCATCAGCCCTTTCCGTGTTGACCCCGTGTTTAGTTTAAAAAGTCAAGTTTTGGTTGTTTCTTCGTTATTACAGTTAATTTGCAATACTTTGCATTACTTTGTTCAGTAAAAGAACAGATCCCTGATATATGATGACACAGTTGCAGAACTCTTGATTATTTAAAATTGTTTTCTATGTGGCTTCCGATTGCATTTTGACCCGTGTTAACTACCGCTTCGACAGCTGTTTCACTTTCTTTTTTTTCCCCCGAACAATTTCTCTACTTGAAGAAACAACGTACTGATGCAGACCTGCTCTTTCTTTATTCTAGCAAGTCAAGACAAGCCGCCCAGGAAGCAAATCGTCAACCCAGCATCCTCGAACCCTGAGTCCAGGAAAGAAAGCCTTCCACTGGGCACCGCCATCTCTGAGAGCGGCCTCCTCCTGGAAGTAAGAAAGCACGTGTCTTGTGTGTTTGTGTGCATTCATGTGTGTATGTGGTGTACACCAGTTTTCCAGATTAAAAAAAAAAAGTGTATGCATTGGAGCCAGCTCGCATTCCCTTTCACACCTTGTATTAGTGCAACTGTCCCTTTTTCATGTGGTTGCAAGTATAGGTTCCTTGCCCAAATAAGCCCCCCAATTTTCCTGTGTGTGTGTTTTGTGTCCACCCATTCATGTGCCAATTTGTTTAACCACAGTGCATGTGTCTGCCATTTTTAGTTGCCTGTCATACAAGCATTATTATTGTGCTGTCTGGTACACCCCCAAAAGTGAGAGGGGGGGCAGCAATGGAGAGGACACACTAGACGAGACAATATGCGTCTTATGTATCTCGTGTGTGTGTGTGTGTGTGTGTGTGCCCTTTACCCTTTGCTCTGACCTCCTTTGTGGAGCTGTGGTATTGCGTGACGGCAGGGTGAGGACAGGAGTGTCAGAGCTAATGGCAGAGGTGGGGGAAGACAGATGCATGGGGGGAGGGCACCGGAGGGTCCATAACCCATAGTGTATTGGGGAGGGGGGTTGTATGTGAGGCCCCAGTGTGTGTGTGTGTGTGCTGTTTCTTTGTGAGTGCATGCATGGAGGGGAAAGAGGAAACAGATTACAATCGCTGCTCAGCCATCAGCGATCATTTATATTACGCATTAAGTCAGAGCTCATTATGTATTAATTGTGCTCATTTCACAATTTGACCTGCAGTAAAGTGGTCAGGATAAAATACTGTCGCTATATCAAATGTTACCAGGTATGATATAGAATTGACTGGATACTGTAGATATTTTAAAGGTGTGTATTTTATAATAACTGTTACACGAGATACAGACACCCTGTTTAATTTGGCCACAACATATGTTGTGTGCTAACCAAATGTTAAATTTCAAAAGGGGAAAAGCTTAAATTTAGTTGTCGCTGGCCAAAGGGCAGGAAGGTTGCCAAAAAACAGATGGATATAGCGGTGGGTTACACGGGAATCGCCCTGGCATCAGATCACGGCTACACACCGAGAAATCTAATGACTGTTTGTCAAACAACGAATTGTGACACTGTTCATGAGCCAACGATTGCATGTACACACACACACACGCACACACACAAACACACAAACAGATAAGCCAAAACATTATGACCACCTCCCTAATATGCTGTCGGTCCTCTATGTGCTGCCAAAACAGCGCCGACCCGTCGAGTTGTGGGCTCTGCAAGACTTCTGAAGGTGTCCTGTGGTATCTGGCACCAAAACATTGGCAGCAGATCCTTCAAGTCCTGTGAGTTGCGACGTGGAGCCGCTGTGGCTCGGACTTGTCGGTCCAGCACATTTCACAGATGCTCAGTTGGATTGAGATCTTGATAATTTGGAGGCCAGGGCAACACACCTTGAACACTTCATCATGCTCCTCAAACCATTCCTGATCAAGGTGTGCAGTGTGGCAGGGTGCATTATCCTGCTGAAAGAGGCCGCTGCCGTCAAGGAATACTATTGCCATGAGGGGTGTAGCTGGTCTGCAACGTTGTTTACGTTGGTGGTATGTGTCGACATGACATGAATTGACGTCCACATGAATGGCTGGATGGTCTCAGGGTTTCCCAGCAGTACATTGCCCAGCATCACACTCCCTCCACCCACTTGTTGTCATCCCACTGTTGTATCCTGATGACATCACTTCCTCAGGTAAACGGTGCACACATATATACAGCCGTCCGCGTGATCTAAAAGAAAACGGGACTCATCAGACCAGGCGACCTTCTTCCACTGCTCCAAGGTCCAGTTCTGATGCTCGTGTGCCCACTGTGGGCACTTCTGATGGTGGACAGGGGTCATCACAGGTACACTGACTGGTCCGTGGCTACACAGCCCCATACACAGCAGGGTGCAATGCACTGTGTGTTGTGACACATTCCTCCCATAACCATCATTAAAACTTTCTGTGACTTGTGCCACAGTAGACCTTCTGCCGGTTCGAACCAGACGGGATAGCCTTCATTGCCCTTGTGCATCAATGAGCTTTGGGTGCCCAACACCCAGTCACCGATTTGTTGTTTGTCCCTCCTCGGACCACTGTCAGTAGGTACTCACCACTGCTGACCGGGTGCACCCCACAAGCCTTGCCATTTCAGAAATGCTCTGACCCGGTCGTCTGGCCATAACAATTTGGCCCTTGTCAAAGTCGCTCAGGTCTTTACTCCTGCCCATTCCTCCTGCATCCCACACCATGACTACAAGAACTGATTGTTTGCTTTCCATCTAATCTACCCAGACCTTGACATGTGCCCTTGTTTGGAGATGATTTGTTATTTGGTTCATCTGTGAGTGGTCATAATATTTTGGCTCATCAGTGTGTACACACTAGGGCAAATTCACTGAGGCCTCTGCTAATGTGTTAGGTTGTGTCATAGTGATGGTAAACAAAGGACTAGATTGACCGTGGTGATGTGTTGCCTCCCGTTGCGTGACTTAACAAACGACCTGCAATGGGGCCTCACAGTAAGCTGCATATTTGTTGTTATGGTAACAGGCCCTCAAGAGAGTGAGGAGGGTTTTGTGTGTGTGTGTGTGTGTGTGTGTGTGTGTGTGTGTGTGTGTGTGTGTGTGTGTGTGTGTGTGTGTGTGTTTGGGGGTTTGCATGTTTGGTACGCATGAGTGAGTGTCTGTGAGTTCGATGTGGATGTTTACACATTCGTGTGCAACCACACGAGCGGGTATGCGCGAACGTGCGAGTTTGCCATTGTTCGTACATGCCAGTGTTTGTGCGAGATTGTGTGTAGGATGTGCGTGATGCACAGGACAGCGAGCGGAGCAAAGTCTCCCTGCGAGCCGTGGCCTTGCCGTCGCTGCTTTCATCTTCTGTCACTGGCAATGGGAGAACAGGAAAAGCAAAGGAAGCCTATTGAAACAATGACTCAAGGATAGCTTTCCTCTCTCTCGCTCTCTCTCTTTCTTCCCCCTCTTTCCCCCCATGCCCCACCTCCTGCAGCATCTCGGCGCTTCCCCTCTCTATTTCCAAATCCAGTGAACATATTTTTGGGCTCTGCGTGCAAAGCGCCTCTTAAGATTTGTAAGTTGAAGCTTTTAACCTCCCACCAATGGTTATGGGAGCCAGGGGCGTCGTTACTGGCATTTAAGAGGGAGAGGAGATATGGGCTAGACTGGGCCAGCAGCAGGTGCCTGTTTCCATTACTTAACCCCTTTAGAATTCTAGGAACTAAGGAAAACACAGAAATAGCATGGAACACATGCTCTCATGTCCATTGATATGGAAAAACACATACTGATTGTTGTTTTTTTTCTCTCCTCTCTCCGGTTCTGTACTGTTCTGTTTGACTTTGTTCTGTTGTTCTACATTTCGCTCTGTCCCATATTCTCTTCTCTTCTGTTTGATGTTCTGTTCTATATTCTCGTCTGTTTGACATTGTTCTGTTCTATATTTTCTTCTATATTATGTTCTATACTGGTATGTTCTCTACTCCTCTGTTCTATATTGTTCTGTTCTATTCCATTTCCTGTTCTATATTCTTTTATTATGTTTTCTGTTCTGTTCTGGTCTATGTTGTTATGTCCTGTGGTCTCTTCTGTTCTATTCTATGTCCTGTTCTGTTCTGTTCTGTATTCTCTCCTGTTCTATGTTCTGCCCTGTTCTGTTCTACATTGGGGGGTTTTTCTGTACTCTGATTAGAATTCAATTTTGGTTCTTATTTTGATAGACTTAAATGAATAACAATTGACTACATTTCTAGCTAATTTCAATATATACATTTGAATTTTGAGGTCGATATTCCATATTATGTTAACAATATGTATACTTACATATAGTGTATTTTGAAGGAAAAAAAACCTTTGGAAAATGAATTTTGAGTCTCATTTTGTTCTGGACTGTCAGCTTATTGGTCAGGATGACATTTTGAAATGGGCCTTGTTTTTACCAAAAATAAGATATCTAGAAGCAGCAGATGAAAAAGCTTCTCGAATATGTTGGCATATACAGAGAATACAAATTGTAAATGATGAGTCTTCCATATAGAGATTTTGACATATATAACTCACTTTTTCTTTTCTTTTCTTTTCTGGAGCACCCACAATCTTTCTGAAACCGGAGGAGATTTGATGTAAGATAGTTTTATGTGGACGGGTTTTGGACATGTGTTTGACTGGAGTTTAGAGGCTTGACATTTCTGATGCTTGAGCAACATGAGAATCTCGGCCATGAAGTGACAGTTTTAACATTCATTTGGAAAAAACAAATAAAACAAAAGCCCAGCTTTTGTTTTATTTACATTGCACCAATGAGCTCTGCAGCTCCTCCACACCTCCATTCCCACCGTTGACCTCACCAAAAACACATGGTTTAAATTCAGGTAAGATCCCACAGTCATTCTTCTTTGTTCAAATCCAGATGTTTTGACATTTTCAACTTCAGTGTATTGGATTTGGACACAACAGACTGTTGTAGGCATAAATACATTTGATTTGAAGCTGATATGGGGTTTCCAGATGTTTGCCCATTCCCAATTGACTCATATTCTTTCTTTCAACAGTTGTATATTGGAATCCTACAATATATTGATCCCACATTGCCTTAGTTCAGTGTAACTGCTACTTTTCTGATGCCGCATGTTTCCCTGATGCAAAAAGCAAGTCCACCCTCGAGTCCAGCCGTCTTGATGTCCAATCCAGGCCCAATGGAATGGATCTAAAATCAGACGTTGGATTGGAAATCAAAATAAAATTCCCCGCTGTGATAATTTCTACACTGGAAACATGCACACAGTCAGTTTCCTTACTGCCATGCACGCAAGGCGGACATCTTCATGATGGTCAATCCTTTAAGATATCCCTTGATTTCTGAGTCCAGTGCCCAAAAAGACATACCCAGTCTAAAACGAGTGTAGTTCTTCAACTCCTGTGACTATATGCAGAATCATGGTCTCCCCAGTAAGGTAACCCCGTATAGCTTGTTCCTTAAGCGTCAGATTTAACTTAACTGTTACTGAAATGGAGTTGCAGAAGCTCACAACATACTGTGTTTTTTTTTTGTAGCTTTTCCCCCCCTCTTTTTCTCCCCAATTGTATCTGGCCAAGTACCCCACTCTTCTGAGCCGCCACGGTTGCTGCTCCACCACCTCTGCCGATCCGGGGAGGGCTGCAGACTACCACATGCCTCCTCTGATACATGTGGAGTCGCCAGCCGCTTCTTTTCACCTGACGGTGAGGAGTTTCGCCAGGGGGGCATGGCGCATGGGAGGATCATGCTATCTCCCCCCAGTTCCCCCTCCCCCCCGAACAGGCACCCCGACCAACCAGAGGTGTTAGTGTGGCGACCAGGATACATTACCACATCCGGCTTCCCACCCGCAGACATGGCCAAGCCAGAGGTAACATGAGGATTCAAACCGGCAATCCCCGTGTTGGTAGGCAATGGAATAGACTGCTACGCTAGCTGGATGCCCCCAAAGAGATGATTATTTGAGTGAAACTAACTTTCTTTGGCTTTGTCTCTTGAGCCCATGATTAAATGGAGTGATTGCCACACGTCTTACCAGTCGCCTCTGCAAATTTGACAATATAGCATCAAAATACGAGCCTGTTTCTATTGTTTCTAGTATGGCTATGCATAAGCGGCTCTTCACACTGCCTATTTGGAGTCTCCAAAGGGCCACTATGTGCTGAAAGATGTTACAGCTTTTCTCGAGTGTGCAACAACATATTGTCGCACATTTCATTTCGACGGCCCCATAAGGGGCTGGAGTGTGTGAGAAAGTTAATACGATGTAAAAGCCCAGCCTGATCAACTCTACCGTCTTATCTATTCTTGCTTACATAGTTTACATAGAGAAAGCTGTATTTTGCGTGTGTGTGTGTGTGTGTGTGTGTGTGTGTGTGTGTGTGTGTGTGTGGACACACATGGTCAAAGCACTCCTTTTGACAGCAAAACCATAAGACACTTAAACTTGTCAAACAATATCTGCCTCTCGTTGCTTCCTTTTAGCGTGATTCTATCTCTCCGTCTTTCTCTCTGTCCCTGCTCCTCGCCTCCTGCTTTCTCTATTTTCAGACCCCCCACCCCACCCACCTCCATCCATTCACTCCCCTGGGTCTTCCCGTGCTTTGATCCTTTAGTTTTGTCCTTTGCTCTTCAATTTGTTTTCTGTCTTTCACTCTTGTTTTCTTTCCAAGGTTCTCCTCGTCTCTCTCTCTCTCATGCTGAAAACAGTCCAAGCTCAACTCACTGACACGTTGAAATATTAGGAGGTGCTACGTCCCAGTATCATCTTTAGAGTTTAATTCTGTGACAGGTACTTGTGTCTGTTTAGCTGTCAGGATTGAGCATGCTCAGTAAACGCAGATTTGCACACACACACACAATTGCATGTGGGGAAACACACACACACACCAGGGATGACCTGCAGAGTTTCCGAGTAAACGAGAGGTGACAGACTCTTGCAGCAGCAGTCAGGCAAGTCAAGTAACATTGCTTTAGTCACGCTATCACAGCAGTAAGCATGTACACACACGCATGCAAACACACACACACACACACACACACACCATCGTCTCATGCTCCCCTGTTATTTCCTGTACATATATTTTTCTCTCGCTCCCTCTCCTTCCACCTCTTTTCTCTTTCACATTCCTCCCTATTTATCCCCAAATGTCTGTCCCTCCTAATGCAGAGCAGCAAGAAGCCTGCTGTGCGGTCGTTGTGTAAATCTTGTTTGATGAATACTTGTTGCTGCAGGCTGTGCGAACCCAACACATCCACCATGAATGGCTGTGTGTTATTGTTTGTGTGTGTGTGTGTGTGTGTGTGTGTGTGTGTGTGTGTGTGTGTGTGTGTGTGTGTGTGTGTGTGTGTGTGTATGTGTGTGTGTGTGTGTGAGAGAGAGAGAGAGAGTGAGTGTGTGTGTGTTTACGTGTGTGTGTACACTTTATACATGTGTTTGTGAATTTATGAGTTTCTCTTACTCACATGTCCCCAGTTTTAATGAATATGTGGGAATTGTGAAGGGAATGTTCTCTTTGAACATTATTATTCAAGGTTCAAGCTGTTCAATTATTTTGTTAAATAACTGCCCTCTAGATGTCTATTCTAGTGAGGGGGATGTGTGTGTGTGTGTGTGTGTGTGTGTGAGGGATTATGTGTGCCTCTCTCTGCAGGCTGGTGTGTCTCATCTCAGAGGCATTCACTGAAAAATAAGGATCCCGAATATGAATTTAATGAGGAAATATAATAAAAGTCTCTGTCAAAAGTAATACCAAGCTTCACAATTCAAACGGCTTTCTTCGGCCAACTTGGTTCCATAACCACCTGTCTTTCATTTCTCTTCGAATATTGTATTATTGTTTCTTCTGTTCCCTTTTTACTATTATTTGCTAATACTGTATGAGAATAATGGAAATAATGATTGTTGTGAAATGGCCTTTGCACCTCAAAAAAAAAATCTGGCAGGAATTAAATTCTGGCAGGGTTTTTTCACTGGGGTTTGAAAACGGTTTTTTTTATTATTGATTTTTGTCAAAGGTAGCTTGAACATTAAGCAACGTGACCCCTGTCCTCAAAAGAAATTGCACTTTGATGCTGGTGAATGCATTTTAATACATATTTATTTACTCACCGCTGGTTAACAAAAAAATCTTGCAGAGAGAAGCCAGTGAAAACAGGGCTGTTTTGTTCATTGTTTGTCCATATTTTATCGTTTCTTCATATGCTCTCCACCCTTTGTTTCAGTTGTTTTGCTCCATCAGAATTAAACAAGGCCAATATCCCCCCCCCTTCTCTCTATCCTCTCTATTCTCTCCTCTCTCTCTATTCTCTCTCCTCTCTCCTCCTCTGTATCATCTCTTTCTTTCCTCTATTCTCTCTCTCTCCTCTTTCTATCTCTCTATCCTCTCCTCTCTATTCTCTCTCCCCTCCTGTCTATCTCGCTATTCTCTCTCCTCCTCTGTATCATCTCTCCTCTCTTTCTCTCTCCCCTCTCTATTCTCTCTCTCTATCCTCTCCTCTCTATTCTCTCTCTCCTCTATCTCTCTATTCTCTCTCTCCTCTCACTCCTCTCTCTCCTGTCCTCTCCCTCTACCTCTCTATCCTCTCCCTTCTCTCTCTCTATCCTCTCTATCCTGTCCTCTGTCTCTCTCCTCTCTCCCTCTGTCTCTCTCCAGTCCCTCACAGGCTTTGCTTTGGTGGTGAGCAGTGATGGGATGGTCTTTTATGCCTCCTCCACTATCGTGGACTATCTGGGATTTCATCAGGTGAGTCTTTAATAACGTTTTTAATTTATCTGAATTCTCATCCGAAGCCGTTTACAAGGGAGTGATTACTTCATACACAGCAAATAACACGTGATGCAGATGTCCACAAATCTGCATTGATGGACTCTGTGTTTGACAGTTGGCTCCCCCCCCCCCGCATTTTGCAAGGGAACGCCGCCGCTTTCCATGCCAAAGTTTTTAGTCTTAAAGTCTTACCAAGGGCACCAATTTCCTCCATCGTTCAGCCAATGACCTTTTTCCATCGCTCTCTGAAGCCATCTTCTCTTTCTCTTGCCTTTCCGTTTTAATATTCTATTCCATTCTTTCTCCATCTTTCCCTGTCTCCTCCCCTCTTTCTTTGTCTCTCCCTGCCCTTAAAACTTCTATCGATCCTCTACTCCTCTCTCCGCCAGCCATGAAAAGACATTCAAGTCTGTTTGAACGCAAAAGTCGAGGCTAACAGGCCAAAGCAAGGTCGAGACTGCCGTTTCACCCTGGGGTAGAGGGTGTACGTGTGTGTGTGTGTGTGTGTGTGTGTGTGTGTGTGTGTGTGTGTGTGTGTGTGTGTGAGAGAGTGTGAGAGAGTGTGAGAGAGAGAGACAGAGAGAGTTTACACCCTCCCACCACCAAGACTGCCATAACCAGCCAATCATTAATTATGGATGATATCAACGTGGGCATGCCTGTCCTGCTATGCTTGAATCATCCCCCTCCTTCAAAACCATGAATAAAGTGCTTTTCACTGTTAACCTACCCTCAATGCCCTCGTGTCTGCCTGCACACAAGCACACGCATACATACATGCATACACCGACACACTGTGGAGAGACACACACAGCGTTAGCATAGACATCCTTTTAGTACAGCAATCCCCAACCCTTCCTGGCTTACAAGCAGTCAGGGTCAGCAATACACCACCATGAAATCAACTAGAAAACCAACGTGGTCTGAAAGACGCTCCTAAAGTCTGCTGTGTGTGTGTACCAGGTTTTCCTATCAAAATGGGGACCAAATGTCCTCGTTTACTCCCCACTTACGAATTGGGGACAAAAGCGGTGTCTCCAATTGGACAAAAGCGGATTTTTTTTGGTCCGTAGTTAAGGTTAAGAGCTAGGGAATGAATTTAAGTCTATGTATAATGTCCCCACAAGTGACCTAAACAGATGTGTGTGTGTGTGTGTGTGTGTGTGTGTGTGTGTGTGTGTGTGTGTGTGTGTGTGTGTGTGTGTGTGTGTGTGTGTGTGTATACCAGGTTTTCCTATTCTAATAGGGACTATTAGATCTGTTGCCCTCCCTGAGGTTTCATCCTATTTTTCCTCCCTGTTAAAGGGTTGTTTTTTTTTTTGTTTTTTTTTTAGGGAGTTGTTCCTTATCCGATGCAAGGGTCTAAGGACAGGATGTTGTGTTGCTGTGAAGCCCCTTGAGGCAAAATTGTAATTTGTGATGTTGGGCTATACAAATAAAATTGACTTGACTTGACCAAATGTCCCCATTAGGATAGAAAAACCAAACCTGAAACCACCTACCTTGTGGGGACATTTCATGGGCCCCGTGAGGAAAAGGGTCTATTTTAGGGCTAGGGCTAGAGTTTAGGGTTAAGGTTAGGGTAAGGGTTAAGGTTAGGCATGTAGTTATGATGGTTAGGGTTAAAGGCTAGGGAATGAATGTAGTCAATAAGGGGTCCCCACAAGTATAGGGTGACATGGTACGTAGTATGTGTGTCTCCAATACAGCAGCACTACCTCAGTAGCTTGGTTGATAAGTTTCATTTAGTGTCCTGAGACCAAAGGTTTCTCCAGTAAGGGTATTACATAAGAAACCTGCCTCATAAGAGTCCATCTCATCATACACTACTGGGAATTTGAAGGAGGCCTGTTTTTATGAAACCAAAAACCAGAAACAATCAGGAAAGCAAAGATAGAAAGTCTGACACTTACTGAGGAGGAAGCTGCCAGACACTGACAGTAAAACGTCTTTCTCTCTGTATGTGCGGGTCCAGCAAGGCATTTTGACTATTGGATGTCTGAAGCCTGTGCTAATCAATCTGGTCATTGAGGCCAGAAACATCATCGTCACACCATTTTGTGGGGTCAGTAATAGACCTATTGGAGGTAGTATATGTGTGCATTTAGTGTAGGACAGGTGGTTGAACAGATGGATTAAAGACCCTTCTGGAAGTAGTCATACAAAGGTGGTTATGTAAATGGGTTGAAGTTTGTAAATCTAGCCAAAATATTGTGGGATATAGGTATGGCTATGTATACAAACACATAGATTTTTGTGTGCATGATGTGTGTGAGCTTGCTAGCACTCTGGCCCACTGCTTATCACATATAAGGCCCCACATGGTATTGCCCCTTTATACATTTCGGAACTTTTGCATCCTTACTCCACCTCTAGGCCACTCAGATCTTCCGACCAGGGTCTCTTATCTATACCTCGCTCCCACCGCAATTACAAGGGTGACTGTGCTTTTGCCGTCAGGTCCCCTTCTCTCTGGAACAGTCCCGCCCCCAACCCCTCTGTTAGATCAGCTGAGTCTGTAAACAGCTTTAAAAACGTCTCAAAACCCATCTCTACCGACCTGCCCTCCCTGTAATGGGGTTGTAATTTTTACTTTTGTAAAGTGCTTTGAGTGGCTGTTGCAGCTAGAAAAGTGCTATATAAAATGCAACTTGATTGATTTTTCTGTATGTGTATTTTGTTTATTTTTTCTCTATCCATATCTTGTGCAGCACTTTATAACTTTGTTTTGAAAAGGTGCTATATGGGTGTCCAGGTGGCGTGGCGATCTCTTCCATTGCCAACCAACACGGGGCTCGCCCATTCGAATCCCCATGTTACCTCTGGCTTGGTCGGGCATCTCTACAGACACACTTGGCCGTGTCTGTGGGAGGGAAGCCAGATGTGGGTATGTGTCCTGGTCTCGGCACTAGCGCCTCCTCTGGTCGGTTGGGGCGCCTGTTCGGGGGGGAGGGGGAACTGGGGGGAATAGTGTGATCCTCCCATGTGCTACATCCCCCTGGTGAAACTCCTCACTTTCAGGTGAAAAGAAGCAGCTGGCGACTCCATATGTATTGGAGGAGGCATGTGGTAGTCTCAAAGCTCTCCCCGGATCAGCAGAGGAGGTGGAGCAGTGACCTGGGGTCTCATGTATCAATCGTTACTATGGGCAAATTTGTTTTTACACACCCATGGGATTTTTTTAGCCCTGAAGTTTGTCTCAGAGATCAGTGTAGAACCTGGATAACCCCTGAATTTAATTTAGACACCGATTGGCTAACACTGATGTCTTTGCAAGCCTGGGTGATTGCTCATTGCAAGAGGTAAACAATAGATGTTAGCAGGAAGGAATTACAAATAACCATCATGCTTTGCTACTGTCTGTCACACAATCTTTAGGGCTAAAAAAATTCCATGGGTGTGTAAGAACAAATTTGCCCATAGTAACAATCGATACATGAGGCCCCAGGACGGCTCGAAAGAGTGGGGTAATTGGCTAAGTAGAATTGGGGAGAAAAAGGGGGAAAATCCCAAAAAATAAAATAAAGTGCTACATTAAAAAGGTGCTATGTAAGTTCTTATTTACTTAAATATGTTATAATGATCCACCTTGGGTATTGACTTCAGTTTGTGCTAGTTTGATTCACTGGTAGTTTAAGATCACGTCAGGCAGACTCAAGACTCCATCGTTAGAGGTTAGGGAAGCGGAGAAGTTAGGATGAGGTCCACGGGTTGGGTGACGGACACTTATTTAATTTATTAACGTTTAGAGGAGGGGAGGGAAATTATGTGTGTGTGTGTGTGTGTGTGTGTGTGTGTGTGTGTGTGTGTGTGTGTGTGTGTGTGTGTGTGTGTGTGTGTGTGTTCTATGTTTGATATGTTTGAAAAAGGGAAATCAGTTTATGGGAACGTATACATTACATAGTTATTTCTCAAAATGTAATACTTGATATACTGATACTAGAATGTCGTTATGGACCCTAATGCATTAATTAAAGGATACTCATGGAATATAAATGAATCCCATTGAGAAGAAAAAGATTTTGTCATTTCTGAAAAAAGAAAACTTTTCTATTGCATTACTTCAAGAAACTTATCTCAAGTCAGAACACATTATATTCAAGAGAGATTTGGTTGGCCAAGTTTACTCAGCCTCCTACAATAGAAAGAGTTGGGGTGTGGCAGTGCTGATAAATAAAAACCTACCTGTTCATGTGGATATTTGTGAAGTTGATCCAAAGGGTTACTATATATTTTTTATATGGTTATTTATAAGGACAAAAAAATTGCTATTCTAAATGTGTATTCTACACCGAATGCTCCTGTGTGCCTATTCACTAAACTGACAAGCCAGCTGTTGGAATACCGTTGCTCACTAACAATTGTTGGAGGAGATTGGAACTGTTTTTTAGATCCTACTAAAGATAAGTTCCCAGTTCCCAAGTCACAGAACATGGGAGTTAGATCCAAAGCAGTCCTGCAGATGATGAACGAAGTCGATCTGCCAGATATATGGAGACTTATGAATCCTTTTCAAAATGAATTTTCCTTTTATTCCAACCCCCATAAAATGTATTCTCAAATTGATGTTATGTTAATCCCTAATGTCTCCATCAACAGAGTTGTGAAATCTGATATTGGGTCTATTTTCTTATATATATATCAGATCATGCTCCTACATCAGGTCTTTCTGTTCAGAATTACAATGCTAGATGATCTGGATAGAAATGTGATGGGTCAATTTTAGCTGACCCTGAGTTTTGTAAATGGGCAGAAAAGGAATTAAGAATGTTTATTAATGAAAATGATGAAGTAACGCCATCTATTTTGTGGAAAATTACTGATGTATGCTTAAGAGGGATTATTATCCCCTATACAACTACTAAGAGAAGGAAATATATTCATGAACAAAGGCAACTAGAATTAATATTGAAGGAAGTAGAAAAACAACACAAACATCAGCCAACTCAGGCAAATTGGGATACATTTTTTACAACTAAGATAGTTCTCAATACCCTCATATCCCAGAAAGCTTATGAACATGGGAACAGATCAGGGTGTTATCTGGCAGCCCTAATTAATAATCAAACCATAAATCTATCACCAAGATAAAAAGCAAAACAGGAAACTATTGCTATATGTCCAATGATATTTGTTCTGTCTTTAGTGATTTTTATAAAACTCTTTGGTCCGAGCTCCCACAGTCTTCTGATACTGAGAGGAATATGAATATGAATCATCTTTGGAAAGTCTGTCTCCCTCAATTAAAAACAGAGGAAAGAGATCATTTGAAAATGGAAATGACTACTATTGAAATAGTGGATGCCATTGACTCATTTTCAAGTGGGAAGGCAAGTGGTCCAGATGGCCTGCCAGTAGAGATATATTAAATGTTTAAGAATATATACTTGCCCCCCTGTTGAATAATATGTTTAAACACTCCCTTGTGGTTAAGTCTTCTGAATACTTTAGTTAGCTAACAGTCATTCCAAAATAAAATAAATATCCTGAAGATCCAGCCTCATATAGGCCTATATCAAATCAAAACACAGATTCGAAAATACTAGCAAAACTTTTAGTTCGAAAAGTCAACGCATTAATTCCAGGACTTGTATCTCTTCATCAGACAGGATTTATTCCTGGGAGACAGGCATATTCTAATATCAGAAGATTGTTGTGAGTCATGCAATACATTAAAAACAAGGACAAAGATGCATATATAGATGCAGAAAAAGCTTTTGATGAAATTGGATGGATGCATCTTTTCAAAGACCTACAAAGATTTTCTTTCCCTGAAACATTTATTTGATTAAGTTAATTTATACTGACCCAAAATCAGCAATTTTAGTGAATGGTGCACTTTTATCTACTTTCGCTATAAACAGAGGTACAAGACAAGGATGCCCCTATCACCACTGTTGCTTGCTCTTGTTATGGAACCCCTGGCCGAAGCTATCAGATGTACTCAAAAAATAACTGGTACACAAAGAGAAGTATGTGCAAAGTTGTCTCATATGCTGATGATGTTTTGCTGTTTTTAACAAACCCAATCACTTCTCTGCCAGAACTTAAGGTAATTAACATATTTAGTAGTTTTTCAGGTTAAAAGATTAATTTTGGGAAGTCGGTGGCCCTACCAATGGGCAGGCTAAGAGAGGGTAATCAAAACATTCCATTTCAGATCAACAGAAATGGTTTCAAATACCTTGGTATGTTTATCCCGTATGAACTGAAGCAATTAACAAAGCATAATATAGTAACAGTCATAGCAAATATCAAAAATGATTTCTAGAGATGGTCGGTTCTTCATCTCTTAATGATTAGAAGCATTGCATTAATTAAAATGAATGTATTACCAAGGATATTGTATCCTATTCGAATGTTGCCAGCAGATATTCCAATAAAATACTTTAGAAATCTGCATAAATATTTATGTAAATTCATATGGGATAATAAAAGACCAAAATTTAAATTAGTAAAACTGCAGCTTCCCATATCTAAAGGAGGTCTCTCTGTACCTAACTTAAGTTTCTATCACTGGGCTTCTCGAATGAGACATATGTTACACTGGATGAAAGAGGATTCTAAAACAATATTCACAGATTTAGAAATGATAGGGTGTGAATCACTATTACATCTGAGTTACCATTCATAGAGAGAACCAGCTTACATCCTTTGATACAAGACAATTTTGTGGTTAACATTTAAGCGCTTGGTACAAAATATGTAGATATTATGGGATCCTTATCCGATCTTGTACCTGTGGCAAATAACCCTCACTTTCCTCCCTCTAGCATAAACACTGGATTTAAGAGATGGGGGGAAGTAGGAATAATTAATGTAAAGGATCTGTTTGATAGATTGGTAATTAAATCACAGTCTCAGTTGAGGACAGAGTATGGCTTAGAAAAAAATGCAATTTTTTAGATACTTGCAAATGAGGAGTTATGTTCATTCTGTTCCACACTGTAGAAGGAAGGTTAAGATTAGTTTTTCTGAAAAATTGCTAGTCAAATCTGTCTCTGTACATAAAAGCAAATTAAGTTATATGTATGAGGAAATTGTAAACTGGGAGAAGATTAATAGGAACATCAGTAGGTGTTCCTGGGAATTAGATTTTGGGATCACAATAAGACGAATGGGAAACAATTTTATTAAATGGAAAAAAAAGATAAGTTACTGAAGTATGTCTCATGAAATGCAATTTAAGATCATTGATAAAGTGCATGTTACTCAGTTTATAAGATCCAAGTATGATCTCGATTGTACTATAATCTGTCCAAAATGTAATGTTGGCAAAGCTACATATTTGCATGTTTTCTGGGCACTCCCAGATATTGTGCAATTTTGGAATAATGTTAAAAGGAAAATCGATGGTATGCTCAGATGCAAGTCAACATTAAACCAAGGCATTTGTATTTTAGGATTGGATGATACGACAAAGCATGTTGTTAAGTATAAATATATATTAAGAATTTGTAAGTTTGGTTGTGTACTCTGGTGATAAATCTCCTCAAGTTTCACTTTGGTTTGAAAAAATCCTGAATTTAATTCCACTTGAAAGGTTATCATACATAAAAAAGATTGGACCAATTCCTGCATACCTGGCAGCCAATCTTAATTAGTATAGAAGATGAATTCAAAATTAGGCTTCAAAAGTACATGAATATACTGTATATGATCAAAACCGTATATATATAGTATATATATAGTATATAGTCTCTGTTTACAATTACTTATTGAATTTGCAGAAGTGTACACTTGATTATGCAAAAACTAATGAAAACATTGAACCAAGTAATAGACCTATGGGTGTGAGCATAGGGGTAGGAGACCAGTGCCAACCTGTCCTGAACAAAATCGGCTTAATGCGGCACCAGGTAATTGTTTTGCCTTAACATAACATCATTACATTTATTTTGGTTCATAGAGTGTGATAGCTATGGGAGAAGGACGCTGTCAGCATTGAGATCAGTTCCCCAGAAACCTAATTTTTACCGTACATTTTGTCTGCCGTCAGGCAATGAATGTCCCCAGAAACATAGGGATTGCTTTTTTTTTATCCTATTTCTGAATTCAGTAAATAATAAATATCAAAGGAAAGCAATATTACTTTACTAACAAAAAGTCACCTGGTGCCAATTTAAGATTTCAGACCTTGTTTCTCTCTCTGTTATGAATTTTCTTTGGAGGGGCATCGTTTGCCAATGATTACATAAAATCATAGTTTATGTATTAGATATGAATATATAGGTATTGACTCTGGATTGATTTCGAATATTAGATGTAATTCACATTTAGATCAAAGATGTTTTTTATACTTTTAATCGTCTCAAATAAAGCGAGAAGCATCAAAGCTTCTGTCTTTTATCATCAACGAGGCGAACGTGAAAATATTCCTCTTGTGTGGAGCCTGTTGTTTGCATTTTTTTTAAGTCCTATATTTTGGTACTATGGCATTTTAACAACATGTCACATAATTTTGAACCCACAGCCTTAGTCAGAAAGACGTTTCTGGCTAATACGCCTCAGAGCAAACTAAAATAAGAGCACTTTACTAAACAGCACCACAAGAAAGCCTCAGAGACGAACAAAAAAAAAAACATTCATGGGCTTTTGATCCCATTTGTTAACTGTGGCAGTAACCCTTTGAAGGTCAGTGGAAATATCACTTTATTTTCCCTTTTCCTGTCCTTTTCTTCCCCCCCCCCCCTTTTTTTTTTTTA
The DNA here is from genome assembly GCF_029633865.1 of Lampris incognitus. Classification (NCBI taxonomy): domain Eukaryota; kingdom Metazoa; phylum Chordata; class Actinopteri; order Lampriformes; family Lampridae; genus Lampris; species Lampris incognitus. The sequence continues at coordinate 23,072,357 of NC_079229.1, read as the reverse complement.
CGAGAAACATAAACAATAGTCACCCGATCCGTCTGTCTGTCTGCCTGACTGCCGTTGGGGAACCAAACCGCAGGCGGAGCGTGCCCGCTGAAAACGGTGGGAATGGATCGTGTTTTCAGAGGCAGCCGATCAAAAAACCTCGCGTGACAACAGTGTGGAAATTACGGAGGGAGTGTAGAAGGGGAGGGGAGAGGAGAGGAGAGGAGAGGAGAGGAGAGGAGAGGAGAGAGGGAGGCAAGGAAGGAAAGGATGAAGAGAACATTTTAGTGTGGAATCTGTCATGGAATGACAGAAAGCAAAGCTAGCGTTGGAAAAGAAAGGCGAGAGAGAGAGAGAGAGAGAGAGAGAGAGAGAGAGAGAGAGAGAGAGAGAGAGAGAGAGAGAGAGAGAGAGAGAGAGAGAGAGAGAGAGAGAGCGAGAGAGAGAGAGAGAGAGAGAGAGAGAGAGAGAGAGAGAGAGAGAGAGCGAGAGAGAGAGAGAGAGAGAGAGAGAGAGAGAGAGAGAGAGAGAGGCGCATGACGAGAGTAGGCTGGTGCCTGACTCATGCGTGTGCGTGCATGCACACACGCGCACACACACACACACACACACACACTGTGCTTGCATGTGGGGCGTCAGCTGGACGGGATTGGGCTGCTCTTCAGGAGCTAGTGTCACGCGATGTTTGACAAACACAGCTGCCGTCAGACTTTTACTGTACCGAGACTGTAAATGCTCCTGGTGTGTGTGTGTGTGTGTGTGTGTGTGTGTGTGTGTGTGTGTGTGTGTGTGTGTGTGTGTGTGTGTGTGTGTGTGTGTGTGTGTGTGTGTGTGGGTATGTGTTGATTGTACATAAGTATATATGAGTGCATGTGAGTATATGAGGGTGTGTGAGCGTGTCCGTGCGTGCACATTTGGAGACGCGTTTGTACCTGTGATGCTTTACGACCTTGGGTGTGAGTTCTTTTCGTGGTGCTTGTGTGTGTGTGTGTTTGTGCCATTGTGCACATGTCTGAGAGTGTTTGGGTAGTTCACACGCTCCCCGTGAACTACCCAGACTTTGTGCATCTGAACAGCAGCGGCCGGAAAGAAAGCCCCCCCCCCCCCAAACAGCAGCCACCAGCTGCCCTGATGCCACTGTGAAGAAACAAACACTGGTCCCCAAGTGACTCTGCTGATGCCGCAGCAAACACGCAACCCCATTCAAGCTCGGCGCGTCTTGAGACATTCACGGGGTTACGTTGTGTGAAAACGAGAGAGCTGATATTCAGTCATACCAAGAAACATGCATAGTGGAAAAAACCATGAAACCCCAAGTGGATTTTTTTTTTTTTTGGAAACATATGTACTACAAAGGGGTTCATACATTCGTTGTACTTTGTCAGGATCAACTGGGCAGAAAGGGAGCCATGTTTCCTCTGAAGTTGAGCTGTTGTGATTGGTTGAATATAATGAATTATTAAAAGAAGCATCAGTTCCTTTTGGCTTGGTAAAATTGTCCGGCAGCTAAAAATGGAGCAAGGAGGGTCCATCAAGCAACGTAACCCAAGGAAGCCTGGGATGCTCAGCACGGGGCTAGACAATGAGGTGGACCACTCTCAATATTTTGGCATAGGCATGTTGGAGAGACAGAGAAAGAGAGGAAAAACCAATGTTGATCGGAGAGAGACAGTAATTTCCTCCGCAAATGAACCATTTCCCGTTAATAAATATTTGTGTTACTCCCTCTGCAGACTGACGTGATGCACCAGAACGTGTTTGACTACATCCACATAGATGACCGTCAGGAGTTCAGACGCCAGCTCCACTGGGCCATGTGTCCTCCACAGCAGCAGGGGGCCACAGCACAACAGGAGCAACAGCTCACATCAGGAACTGGTGGGTAGATGGCAATTAGTTTTATCTGTGGTGCTTTCTTGTCCAGGTTTTCATCCTCTCTTTTTTTTATTTTGATTTGAAGAATTTGTGTAGATGGCTGTTATGGTGGCTTATCGGGGGTTGCACTCACACCAAGAGGCACCTTTAGTGTGGAGTTTGCATGTCTGCTTTGGTTTCCTCCATAAAGATATGCTGCCAGGTGAATCGGAGACCAAATCTACCAGAGGCATGAGTGTGTCTGTGTCATGGACTGGTTGACTTGTCCAGTCCTGCCCTCTCATTGCCTTATGCAATTCTGAAAAGCATTACGTGGATCATGAAAATGGATTGATAGATACACCAAAACAATCTATCTGTTCATCTGTATGTACATATATATGATCAGCCAAAATATTAAAACCACTGACAGGTAAATGAATAACATTATCTCGTTACAATGGCACCTGTCAAGGCGTGGGATATATTGGGCAGCGATTGGTCAGTTCCTGAAGTTGATGTGTTGGAAGCAGGAAAAATGGACAAGCGTAAGGATCTGAGCAACTTTGACAAGGGCCAAATTGTGAGGGCTAGATGACTGGGTCAGACCATCTCCAAAATGGCAGGTCTTTTGGGGTGTTCCTTGTATGCAGTGGGTCAGTCCCTCTCACAAGTGGTCCAAGGATGGACAACCGCTGAACCAGCGAGACAGGGACATGGACACTTAAGGCTCATTGATGTGCGCGAGGAGTGAAGGCTAGCCCATCTGGTCTGAACCCACAGAAGAGCTACTGTAGCTCAAAAAAAAAAAGTTGCTGAAAAAGTTAATGCCGGCTATGATAGACAGGTGTCAGAACACACAGTGCATCACCACTTGCTGTGTATGGGGCTGCATAGCTGCAGACCGGTCAGAGTGCCCATGATGACTCCTGTCCACTACTGAAAGCTCCTACAATGGGCAGGTGAGCATCAGAACTGGACCATGGAGCAATGGAAGAAGGTGACTTGGTCTGATAAATCACATTTTCTTATACATCATGTGGATGGCCAGGTGCGTGTACGTCGATTTCCTGGGGAAGAGATGGCACCAGGATGCACTGTGGGAAGAAGGCAGAAGCAGTGTGATGCTCTGGGCAATGTTCTGCTGGGAAACCTTGGGTCTTCGCATTGTTGCTGACCAAGTACACCCCTTCATGGCAATGGTATTCCCTGATGGCAGTCTGCTCTTTCAGCAGGATAATGCGCCCTGCCACACTGCAAAAGCTGTTCAGGGATGGTTTGAGGAAAATAAAGAGTTCAAGGTATTGCCTTGGCCTCTAAATTCTCCAGATCTCAATCCGATAAAGCATCTGTGGGATGTGCTGGAAAAACAAGTCCGATCCATGGAGGCTCTACCTCACAACTTACAGGACTTAAAAGGATCTACTGCTGACATCTTGGAGCCAGATACCAGAGAACAACACCTTCAGAAGTCTTGTGGAGTCCATGCCTTGACAGGTCAGAGCTATTTTGGAGGCATGAGGGGATCCTACACAATATTGGGCAGGTGGTTTTAATGTTTTGGCTGATCGGTATTTAATATTGCCATATCCAGTTTATGGAAATAAATCACTACCTGAATTGATTTTCAAATTCCCAGTATGAAAGAACCTACTTTGCAAATAAAACTGATACTGAATCTTACTTTTGTTTGCCTTAGACTTCAAATTGCCTAATATTGCTTTAAAAAAAACATACAATGCATCAAAATTTGCCAAGTTTTCCTTTCCTTTTTCCCAAATGGTAGATATTTCATATGTAACCCCATAGTTTTCTTTAACAGATGTGATGGTTTCCATCTTCATGATGGTGAAGCACATTTTCAGCACCATGTCTCTGTCCTTTCACCCAGGTGAGGACTTCGTGGTCAGCAGTCTGTTCCATTCTCCCGAGGCGGGGGGCATACCTCCAGAGCTCACCGCCTTCCTCAACAGGTGTTTCATAGCCAGAGTCCGCTGCCTTTTGGACAGCACCTCTGGTTTCCTGGTAAGTGGTCTGATCCAAATATTCTCAATTTGCATCATCATTTCTTAATTGACTTAAAATGCAACTGGAAAAATATGGCATAAGTTTTGAAAATAAGAGTTTGGAAGGATGTGATCCGCTCTTTGGCAGAGGACCCAGGCCTGTAAAAAAGTAATATCTCCATTTCAGTGCAACAAAATGTCTGTTTTTAATTGTATTGTGTGCAGCTAATTATAGCCCTTAGTGCAATGCTTTCTGGGGGATTTAGTGCTTAGACAGGGACAGCAGTTTAGGAGTTTGGTCTTCCTACAATTTGCTGTGACCAGAGTGGTTTGGAGAGCAGCAATGGAAACCCCCGAGGTCTGACGATAGGGACTTAAGAGTGGTGGATCTGGACCAATTCATCGGGGTTGGTAGAGTTTACTGTCACCAAGTCCGCTCTGGTTGCATTGACAGCAGCTGGACAACAGCAGAAATTCTGAATGGCAAATTTCTGACGTGTTTAATATCAGGAGACTTTTTTGCCACGTTGTTTCTGTCATAACCTTTATACCCTCTGAGAAGATAGCAGCTTGTATTCATGTCTCTCTCACACAAGATACGCCATGATAATCTGTGCTCTCTCCCTTATGATGGGAAGTAATATCTACATCAGTTCTGTGTCCCATCCTCATTCTGCAAAACATTTAACCCTGAATAAAGTTTGTATCACGTTCAAACAAAGGCTGTATCACATTATCTCTGATATGTTTATTATTATCATTAATAATTATTATGAGTGCAATATTGTCTCCATGGTCTAGAAGATCTTTACTTTTTAAATCACATAAAATAAATAAGGTAACCTTTCTCTCTGCAGACCATGCAGTTTCAGGGCAGGCTCAAGTTCCTACACGGACAGAAAAAGAAGTCGGCAACAGGGGCCCTGCTGCCCCCTCAACTGGCCCTGTTCTGCGTGGCTGTGCCCCTCCTGCTGCCTTCCATCACCGAGATGAAGATGAAGACAATGCTGATGAGGGGGAAGAGCAAAGGAGGGGGAGGAGGGATCGTTGGTGCACTGGAGCATGGGTAAGAGGGCATGAACGTGAAGCGAGGAGGCGGTCATGTTGTAGGCACTGCTCTTGTCACGTGGAAACTTTCTAACTCGATAAAATAAATCTTAAAAATTGTTTTTGAAATTGTACCTTATATTTACAGTTTATCTTGTAAATTAGTAGTTAATGGGTATGTGGTTCAATCCTCTGCTTTCAACAATGTTCAATACTGCTTGGCAGCCTTTATGTAATAGGTTATTCCCGGGGATGAGGATCGAAAACTAGCTAGCATTAAGTTGAACACTTCTGTAAGATGCAATAAGCGGCTACTTACAAAAGTGTATTTTTATATTTATCTATAGGGCATAGATCCAGAAATATCACCCAAATGTACTTTTCATGCTATTTAAGATAAATGGGTGATGTACACAGTGCATTTAGATTTTATTTCCGCACCTTCACATCACATGAATTTTGCATCAGAGCCTAGAAATTAAAAAAATCATGAAAATATAGAGCAACTTTCAAATAATTTCTCTGGGCACAGAGATTCACAAAGAAAACCATTTCCCTCTAAAATTTGATAGAACTATAAAGCCGTATTGGCTGTTTTTCTCTTTTCTGATCGTTTTACGATCCAACTGAGATTAAGAGTACGTAAAGTCATTCAGATTCATTTGCACACATTGACCACACAACACTAAACAAAGGGTTTGGAATTGTGTCTTTTGTTTTCTTATAGAACATACTAGGTATTTTAAATGAGGCGATATTTTAAGGTGAATGCATTTACTCGGGCTCCCTGCTGGAGCTAGACCTGGGAAGGGAGCTCGCCGGCAAGTGTCTGGTGGCCAGGCCTTGGCCTGTTGGGCCTAGCCCGAAAAAACAAAATGGAGCCACCACCCACAGGGATAAGCACCGGGGTAGGGTGCTATGCAGGCCGGACAGCAGGCAAAGGTGGCGGTGACCAGGGTGTGCCAACTTCCGGCATTGCAGACTGGTCCTCGGGACGTGGAATGTCACCTCTCTGGCAGGGAAGGAGCCTGAGCTGGTGTGGGAGGTGGAGTGGTACCAACTAGATATAGTTGGGCTCACCTCCACACATAGCATAGGCTCTGGAACCAAATTCCTGGAGAGGAGCTGGACTCTACTTTTCCAGAGTAGGCCAAGGTGACAGGCGCCGGGCAGGTGTGGGGATATTCACATGTCCCTGGTTGAACGCCGCCATGTTGGAGTTCTCCCACAGAAATGAGAGGGTCGCCTCTATACAGCTGTGAGTCCCTGGGGGGAAGGTTCTGACTGTTGTTCTTGCTTATGCACCGAATAGCAGTTTGGAGTATCCAGCCTTCTTGGAGTCTCTGGGTGGTGTCCTGGATAGGGTTCCACCTGGGGACTCTATAGTTCTGCTGGGGGACTTCAACGCTCATGTGGGCAATGATGGAGAAACCTGGAGGAGCATGATTGGGAGGAACGGCCTCCCCGACCAGAACATGAGCGGTGCCTTATTACTGAATATCTGTGTGAGTCATGGATTGGCCATAACAAACACCATGTTCAAACATATGGTAGTTCATAAGTGTACTTGGTACAAGAACCATCAGGGTGAAGGAGGAGGCCTTTTGGGCTTAGTTAGCCCATGAGTCGCCAGAAGCAGCAGACAGGTACTGGGAGGCCAGAAGCAGCAGACAGGTACTGGGAGGCCAGAAGGGCTGCAGCTTCGGCGGTTGCGTAAGCAAAAATTCGGGTGTGGGAGGAGTTTGGTGAGGCTATGGAGGAGAACTTTCGGTTGGCCTCAAGAAAGTTCTGGACAAACCATCCGGTGAATAGGGAAGGGGAAGCAGGCTTGACTCAGGCTGTGTTCAGCCGGGGAGAGGAACTGCTGACCCAGACTGGGGATGTTGTCAGGCGGTGGAAAGAACATTTTGAGGAGCTCCTGAACACATCCTCAGTGCAGGAGGTAGAGTCTGAAGACTCGGGGGAAGCCCCACCCATATCCCTGGCAGAGGTCTCTGAGGTAGTTAAGAAGCTCCTCAGTGGCAAGTCGCCGGGGGTAGATGAGATTCGCCCCCAGATGCTGAAGGCTCTGGACATTGTTGGGTTGTCTTGGCTGACACGCCTCTTCAGTGTCGCATAGAGGTCGGGGACAGTACCTGTGGAGTGGCAGACTGGAGTGGTGGTTCCCATATTTAAAAAAAGGGGACCTGGAGGGTGTGCTCCAATTATCAGGGCATCACACTGCTCAGCCTCCCTGGGAAAGATAACTCTAGGGTGCTGGAAAGGAGGCTTGAACCGACTGTCGAACCTCGGATCCAGGAGGAACAATGCAGATTCCATCCTGGCTGTGGAACAACGGACCAACCCTTGCGGAAGTGCTGAGGGAGGCATAGGAGTGTGACTAGCCAGTCTACATGTGTCTTGTGGACTTGGTGAAGGCTTACGACTGTGTACCCCAGGGCAGTTGCTACAAGCCATCCAGTCCATGTATCACCAAAGGGAGAGCTGTGTCCGTATTCTCGGCATAAAGTCAAACACGTTTTTGGTGGGTGTCAGACTCCGCCAAGGTTGTCCCTTGTCCCCAGTTCTGTTTGTAATATCTCAAGGCACAGCCAAGGTGAGGAGTGTGTCCATTTTGGGAACCTCAGAATTGCATCTCTGCTCTTCACAGATGATGTGGTTTTATTGGCTTCATAAGAATGCGACCTCCAGCGCACACTGGGGCAGTGTGCAGCGGAGTCTGAAATGACTGGGATGAGAGTCAGCACCTCCAAGTCTGAGGCCATGGTTTTCTACCGGAAAATGGTGGATCGCTCCCTCCAGGTTGGGGATGAGTTGTTGCCTCAAGTGAAGGAGTTCAAGTATCTCAGGGTCTTGTTCACGAGTGAGGGTAGGACGGAGCGGGAGATTGAGAGGCGGATGGTGCAGTATCAGCAGTAATGCAGACATTGTACCGGGCCGTTGTGATGAAGAAGGAGCTGAGCCGGAAGGCAAAGCTCTCAATTTACCAGTCAGTCCTCATTCCAACCCTCACCTATGGTCATGAGCTTTGGGGAGTGACCAAAAGGATGAGATCACGGATACAAGCAGCTGAAATGAGTTTCTTCCATAGGGTGTCTGGGCTCAGCCTTAGAAATAGGGTGAGGAGCTCGGAGTAGAGCCGCTGCTGCTTCACGTCAAAAGGAGCCAGTTGAGGTGGTTCAGGCATCTGATTAGGATGCCTCCTGGGTGCCTTTCTTTGGAGGTTTTCCAGGCACGTCCAACTGGGGGGAGACCCTGGGATAGACCCAGACCTAGCCGGAGGGACTACATGTCCAATCTGGCCTGGGAACGCCTTGGAATCCCCCAGGAGGAACTGCAGGGCATTGCCGGGGAGAGGGATGTCTGAAGTGCCCTACTTAGCTTGCTGCCACTGCAACCCGACCCCGGAGAAGCAGCTGATGATGAGATTATTTACTCAGAAATACTTCAATGGATTAATCAAACCCCGACCAGTACATTTAAGGCCCTATAATCAAACATGAAATGCTTGAAAACACTTTGTAGAGGATGTGTGTGTGTGTGTGTGTGTGTGTGTGTGTGTCTAGGTGTATGTGGCTCCAATACAGCACAACTACCTCAGTAGCTTGGTTGTGTGTGTTGTAACTTCAAAAAGCATTATGGTATCAGACATATGGGTAGTGTGGCAGTCTATTCCGTTGCCTACCAACACAGGGATCACCAGATCGAATCCCCATGTTACTTATTGGTACTTGTGGCTTGGTTGGGCGTCCTACAGACACAATTGGCCGTTTCTGGGGGTGGGAAGCCAGATGTGGGTGTGTGTTCTGTTCGCCTGTTCAGGGGGGAGTGGGAACTGGAGGGAATAGCATTATCCTGTCAGAAAAAGAAAGAAAAAAGGGGGGGAAAGCGTTATGGCAAGTATAAGTGAAGGTCATACTAAAGCAGATAGGCTAAGAAAGAGAGAGATAAATGTACAACAGACCCTCTATGAAAGGCCTCACAGAGAGGGAGGGAGAGGCAAAGGAGAAGGAAGATTGAGTGAGGAAAAAGGGAAAGATATGTGTATGTGTGCGCATACACATATACACAGCTGTGCGTTGTCTATGAGTAGCAGTCAGTCGAAAGAGTAAGGAAAATCCCAGGTCACTGATAACACTGTCTTCCGTTTTGCACCGCTGAGTGCTGTTAGTGGACTTATCATTGATGAGTCAAAATTTAAAGTGTACCAAGTTTATAAGGAAGAGAAGCATCGTGACTCAGCAGAAAGATTTCCACTCCGGATATCAAGAGACCGCTCTGATCCTGTTTTGGAAAAAGCTCAATTTTCCCTGTTAAGATGAGATAGATCCCGGAGAAGATGAGTCAATTCTGGAAAAACACTCTCACTGACTTGAATCAATCAATATATGAGTAGAGTACGAATGAAGATGTTTTCAAATTTGTATTAAGAATAGCAGAGTGGATGTGGATATCATGAATATTTGTTCCAAAGAGACCTCTTTGTCATGAATGCCCTGATGGAAATATAACATTATAGAATCTATTTAGATTGATTTCACCTCTTCTCTCATGACTAATGACCCCCTAAATCTCTTATAGGGAGCGGGGGGAGCACTTGCGAAGACATTCACTCAGTGGAGGACTGGGTGATATTGGAGACCCTCTCCTACTGCCGTGCCCGACCCCCGGAAGCGTTCAGCGAGGTCACCACACCCCCTGGACCCCCCTCTCAAAAGACAATGTTAAGTACTGCTCTGACAGTTTCTACGGCCAGGAGGAGCCCCTCAACTATTGTAAGACTTCCATGGCTCCCCACAAAGGCCTCAGCCCGGGCCTGGGCAGTGGGTGGCCTCTGCGACCCAGCTCAGGGCCCCTCCGAGTGGGACAGGGTGTTGGCTACCTACCCTCCGGCCGGTTCAATAAAGCTGGGCAATACATGAAGCCGTACCGCCTGTCTCCGAGCTGTCACAATGGCAGAGGTGGCGAAGTGTTCGTCTCCAAGCTGTACGGCAACCTCCAGAGCCCCACAGACCCAGACGCCTACTGCGTGGATCTGGTGAAGAGTGAGAATGGCTACGGTGAGTGTTATGATGCCCACCTGATGTCCGAGATGCCGCCCATCAAGGTGGAGCACGACTCAGACTCAGAGAATGGCTGTGATGCGTATGGGCGTCCGTGGGCCATCAACCGCCGCTATGGAAATGGGGTGTATGACCCGAACTCCGGTGTCCAGCTAAAATCAGAGGCAGATTATTACGATCAGCAATACTCCCCATGTCAGCGAGGGAAAACGGGCATCAGTCCGCCGTACAACAACGGCCACTATCAGAACTATGCAGGCGGAAACACAGGTGGACGCATGTTAAAGTGCGACAAAGACCAGGGCAGCAACAACAACAACAACAACAACAACAATGACGGCAGCCAGTTCAGTCCACAGAGACTCTCTCACTCAGACCCACTGTGCAGCAGCCAATCTGTCAACCTCATGGACTCACACATCTATCCCGGTGCAACACTGGACCCCCACAAGGTCTACGTTCACCAAGACTACGGCAAGCATGGTGGCTTTGAGTTCAAAGGTCACGGGCTGATCCATTCGATCAAGCGGGAGCCGATGGACTCACCCCCGTGGTCGGAGGGTGGTCACGACATGACCCAGTCCATGACGGTCGGTCCAAGGAACATTATGCCCTGTGTGATGAGCACAGGGCACCACAAATCCAATCCCTATGTTTATATGCAATGAAAGACTGACTTGCACATTGCTATCACACATATAGAAGAGACAAGATTCTGCCCTTTCCCCGCAGACGTTTTGAGTGTGTACATTATGGTACATCCTACTATCATTTCCATACCAATGCACCAGCATTACACAAAGACCCAGGATATCAACATTTAAATTACCTCTTGGATTCGAGGAGGTCACAAACAAGGCTCAGGTTCTAAAGACTAGTGTTGTGACAATCAAAAACAGTTTGAATCCTTTTTATTTTTTTTTTGGATAATTTTTTTTTTTTTTTTTCAAGGAATACAATTTGTAGTTATCGTTTCCAAGCACTTTTGGATATAGTGACAATGATGCAAGTGTTGTCCAGACACAGTTTTTTTTTTTTGGTTTTTTTGTTTTGTGTATCGTGTTGTGTACACCTGACTTTTGTGAGAGGTTTGGACAACGTTTTTGCTGTAAAAAGTGTTTTATGATTTTGTTTGTTTGTTTTCTTATTCACTTCATACGCAGGATGCTCCTTAAACATGCTTAGCTTATTCTGGAGAGATGGGTGATTTTTGAAAAACACAATTGGGAGTCAATATGCCACAACCCAAGGATTGGTAAACCTTGATGATTTAGTCATTTAATAAAAAGCATTCACTAAGAAAAGTAAATTAGAGCAGCAAGGTGGTGGAATAACTATGGAAACCCCAGTACAACCAGAGGACTTCAGTTCAATCCCTATCCTGCTGAAGTATCCTTGAGCAAAACACTAAAACCCCTTATCAGCTCCAGCAGTGTCCCTGTAGCTACTCCAACCTCCGTGTAGAGGGAAAACTTAATTTACCTACGGCAATCCAAAAATCATCTTATTACAGCTGTCATCACATAAAGCATTGCAGCATATTTGAGAGGGGAAGTCCCTGAGGCACAGTCAAAACGCCTAAATTACACTGACATTTGACATTTTAAATCTGTAAAACGACTGTAAAATGAAGCATCAGTCAGTAATTGACCTTTGAATTGTAGGACCTGAAGTCATATGTCTGCGTACCACGCTACACAGGGTAGATTATCTATCAATGGAGGGAAGGTGTGTTAGATGAGAGCTTGCATGAGAGCTAAAGAAGGCAGCCCTGTTTTTGGTTTCATTTTGATTTTTTTTTTATGTGCACGATAATCTTATAATTTGAAGTCAACACCATGAATAACATCCTGTTGGAATCAAAAAATATATATTTGATATATGCCCTTTTATGTCACGGAGAATGTTGGATAGCTGTGGAAAATTATATTTACAGTACAGCAACAACATTTCAACTTGATAGCCTCTCACTGCCAAAAAATTTCACATTTCCATTGTAATTAATATTGTATTTGGTCTTTTCAGTCACAAACTATTGGTCCATGTTGTAGCAATCAGTGTATTTGCACAAGTGAATTGAAAGCACCAAATTACGAGTAAATATCAAGGTCTCAGTTCTGTGACGATGCCGCTGTGGTTTCTGAATTGCACTATTGGGAGTATTTCAGTTCAAGTTCAGCCTACCTTGACAGGTTGTCGACTCGACACGCACAACTGTAAATGATTTCACCTTTTTGAGCATCTCTTTTTTTGTGTGTGTTTTTTTCCATAAAAGTCTGATGATTAATATTTATTGTATGAGACAGAAGTGTATATTTAAAAACTAAAGTTTTGAAGGCTTTGCTGTCTCACTAAGGACATTAAAGGCTTTTTTCCCCCCTTGCTATCTTTTGTGATAAATGTTAATAACGAGACTTTCGAAAGGCTTATCTTATGGAGGAGATAGCCGCAAGGTAGCGAATACAATGTACATATTGCAGTGTCTACCAATGTTTCTAAGTGTTTTTGCAAATGGGGCTTATCTATTAAATGACTGCTCTTTGTATGGAAAACCTGGCTCGTGTTTTCAATCTCTTGCACTCGCTTAGACTGGTATCACTTGATTGAATGGGCATTTATCAGTGGTTAGCTGATTGGAATTTGGAATATGGGATAGAAGGGGCCTCCTGCACCTACTAAATTTAAGTTTCCTTTATTAATCCCCTTGGGGAACTTCAGTTACTGCAAATTAACCCATCCTAGCTGTGTAGCTAGGAGCAGTGGGCTGCCGCCTTCATGCTGCATCTGGGGACCAACTCCAGTTCTTTCCCCATTGCCTTGGTCAGGGGCACGGACAGGAGTATTAACCCTAACATGCATATTTCTTTTGATGGTGGGGGAGACTGGAGCACCCGGAGAACACCCACTGCAGACACGGGGAGATCATGCAAACTCCACACAGAGGATGACCTGGGATGACCCCCAAGGTTGGACAACCCTGGGGTTTGAACCCAGGACCTTCTTGCTGTGAGGCAACAGCACTAACCACTGTGCCACCGTGCTGCCACCAGTAGGTTCAGAAGGCCGTTATCATCTATTCACATGGTTGATCACTAATATGAATACAAGAGAACTCCAGCTCACTGCTAAACCTGTGGAGCCCGCGTTGACATCACGTAACTTTTAAGTTTCTGTCTGTGAAAAGGGAAAAAATGGCTGACATTCCTTTAATTCTCAGTGGAAAATGCAATATTTTACGATAGTTTCAGCATTAAAATGAATTTGATAACATTTATAGCAAGAAATATGCATTTTATTGCACATTGCACTGCATTTTATTTATGTGACTATACCCATATGGGTACAGAGCATCAAGCCTGGTCTTCTTCACAAGTGGTTTGACGTGCTGCAGGAGCTATACCTGACTGAAGAGAGCAGTTAATAATTTCTACTTCCGGTGTTAAGCAATTAAAACAGCTCTAAAAAATTTGGTAGGGAGAGGATCCAAGCAGCAGGTGGAGGAGATGAGCTGCCCAACAATATTGTCTAGTTTTTTAAGGTCTACAAAGTGAGACATGGCGCCAGTGATATTTCTGGAGAACTGGAGGGCAGGTTCATGACTGGATCTTGAGGCACTCATGTTCTGTCTAATGGTAATTAACTTTGTTATTGAAGAATATAGCGAATGGCTCACATTTTTCAGTGGACAGCATCTCTGATGGGGTTGGAGATGGTGGATTAATAAATCGATCAATAGTAGAGAAGAGCACTTTACTGTTGTTAATATTTTCATTAATAATTTTAAAGAAAGACTGTCTGCCCTGTTTAATTTCTTTGTTGTCTATCCTTGTAAATTTCATGATGAACCTGAAATTTAGTCTTTCTCCACTGTCGTTCCGCTTGGCGACAGTCTCTCTTAAACTAGAATGACCAAGACGGTCATTATGACAGTTTTGGATTTTCAAAGTTTAATAACTTTGTGGGGAAAAAAAGGAAGATACAGACCTGCCACTCCCTGAATGCTCCTAAAATTGCATATATTTGCATTAAAATTAGTTTTAAATCAATTGCACGCAAAAAAAGTTATAAGATCTACGTAAAACGACCATGAACAGTCAAAATGACCATCGGTTTTTAAACTCTATATTCTGGTTTTAAGATAAATACCAAATTGAGATATTAATGCATTGCTGGTGGTATGTCTGTTAGGAAACGACTGACACCAAAATTTACATTTTAACAACTATAATACTATTTTAAAAAAATGTAAACTTCAGAGAGATATGTGATTTCCATTTTGTTTTTCAGGTATTATTGCCAACATGTCTGGTTACAGACGCCGTTTCAGGCGCACCATGACAACCACTGAAGTGTGGCAGTATTTACAGGCGTTGGACACTGGTGATTTTAAATTGTTTGAAAAATAGTATTAAAGTTGTTAAAATGTTAATTTTGGTGTCAGTTGTTTCTTAACAGACATACTAACATATGCAGTGCATTAATATCTCAATTGGGTATTAAGTAGGAGTGAAATCTTGACAGAATACAGAGTTTACCATGGTCGTTCTAGTAGTTTTTAAGTTCCAGTCATTGTTTGGGACTGTTTCAATATTTATTTTCAGTTCTTTTTTTACATTTCACGTTTTTTAGGCCTTGTTACGCTTGTTAGATTAGCAATATGTGTTTTCCATTTTGTATTTAAGGTAACTTTTTCACTTTTTCAATTTTGCTATTCAAGTTCGACCATGTCTCTCTGAAGTTTAAATTATTATAGTTGTTAAAATGTTAATTTTGGTGTCAGTCATTTCCTAACAGACATAATAACATATGCAATACATTAATATCTCAATTGGGTATTTATCTTGACAGAATATAGAGTTTAAAAACTGGCCGTCATTTTGACCGCCCATGGTCGTTTTAGGTAGGAGTGAAATCCCAGTCGTTCTTTAAGCTGCCTAAGAACCACTCTATTTCTCCAGGGGGTTTTCTATGTTTTTACTTTTAACAGGTGCAATGTTGTCAAAGATATTTCCTATTTTTGAGTTGAAGTTGATGTCGTGAACTCATTTACTGTTTTCTGAAATGTTTCAATTGTATTATTGTCAATGAAACATTTTTTGATTGTTCGAGTGCTCTTCTGTTGTACAGGAAAAGCAGACACATCAACAAATATGCAACAGTGATCTGAAATAGCAACATCCATGACACAGGGTATAGTAATATTAAGTCCTTTTGATACGACTAAGTCCAGAGTATGCTCCTTATTATGGGTGGGTCCAGAAACATGCTGAGTGAGAGCAAATGCCTCCTGTAAGCTAATTAGGTTTCTAGCATTGGGGTCTGTTCAATTGTCCACATGAACACAAAAATCACCGGAGATAATTAAACAATCGTTGTCAGGGGAAACCTTTGACAGTAGCTCAGAAAATTCATCAAGAAAGCCATGTTTAGATTTTGGTGGCTGATAGACAGTTATTATCAAACTCAGAGCTTTACAATGTATAGTAAAGCAAGGTATTCAGAAGATGTGAATTCCCCGAGGGGGATTTCCTTGCAGCTATAGGAATCAGGGAAGACAGCACCTATTCCACCGCCTCTCTTATCAGATCTGGTGGTATGGAGGAATTTGAAACCAGGAGGTGCTGTCTCAATGAGCTCGACTGCGCCATTTCTATCCAGACAGGTCTCGGTCAGTAGGGTGAAGTCCAGGTTATGGGTACTTATTCATTAGCGACCTGTAGAACGACCTTCTTTTGTCTGAGGTGCATGGCTTTGTGGGGGACTGATAATTGAAGTCCGAACTGGTAATAAATTGTTTAGATCCCTGTATGTTACGGGGAAATTACGGGGTCTGTGTCTATGGTTTATCATTACAAGAATTAGTATGGCAGAGTGACAGTCATTAGTATGATGGATCGGGCTCACCAAAGGGCTTGAACAGGTATAGTTTACCGCAGAACCAAAAACTGAAAGCACTCGGCCCCTGTGGACATCAATTAGTGACGGAACTGTCCACACCTGTGTGTGGGTGCTGAATGTTGTTGTCCATAGCACGGACAGGAAAGTTGGAGACAATGGAATAAAACACATTTGCAGCTAGCATTTGCAAGCCTGCTCCACTTGGATGGAGTCCATCATGTTTGAAAATAGAAAAGCATTCCAAAAACAAATTAAAATTGTTGATAAAACCAAATTATAAATGACAGCTCTGCGACTGAAGCCAGGTTTGACGCTGCAAAAGTCTGCTAAAACAACCAACACCATGGCCCGAAAGTGGGGAGTGGGCCAGAGATAAAAACTTCCTTCTTACTCAGCTTAAGAATGTTAAAAAGATGCATAAAATCAGATTTTAAAAGCTCGACTGCTGCCGTGGAATGTCATTTGTGCCAACATGAATGACAAGTTTCTTAACGGAGGTATTATTACACAGCAAACTACGAAATTCTGCCAGGATGTCATTTACCTTGGCACCTGGAAAGAAGTGTCGCAGCCTTGTTGGACCTGATGTCCCCGATGATAAAATCATCCAAACAGACCAAAAGATGGCTGTGGAACAGGTGCAGTAGAAGAGCACACCCAACCACCATACACCGGTGGATGGGGGCTCCCAGCCAGTGCAGAGGACACAGCACCAGGGGGGATGTCACCGGTGGCCAGTTCAGAGCTGGCAGAGTGTCTGAGCACTGCCTCCTTCAACAACCTAAGTCGAACGGATGAGGTTTCCTTCAGGATTTCAGGTGGTGAGCAGTAGTCGATGAGGAGCGCTCTGCTCCTGGATGCGACAGACTGGTCAGCGGAGGGAAGTCTTTGTTGTCCAGGATGTCAAATCCATTTGCTGGCAGGTCGGGAGGATCAGCCGATAAAGAGGGAGGACAGCCAGCAAGATCAGGATGGACCGGGGGAGTTGGGAAGGTCATATTTTCCAGAACTTGAAATTTATTTCCAAGCTGGAAAGCCTCGTTTGAAAGTGGATGGAAGCAGTGTTTACCCTGGCGGGGTTTACTGTTCTTAACCTGGACCCAAGGCTCTGGGATGGCTAGAGTCGAGCAAACTTGGGTCTTAGGTTTTGCTCCAAGGCTGAGCCACACATCCTCCCTCAGAGTAGAGAGGCCTGTAGAGTGGATCACTTCACCTCCAGACCACGGAATAGTGGTGTTATTGTCCTGGGCTAACGTTGTACGGTCTGGGGGGGCAGAACGGGCTGGCGCCCCTCTGATTGCCTCGGAAAGAAAGTTGTTTTGACTGTGCTGTGGCCAGGGATGATAGGTCTAGTATTAACTTGTACCTCTCCCTGAGTTCAGCCTGTAGTTGAGCAACGTCAGTCTTCAATTGTGCAAAGGTAGAACGGCTGTCAGGCAATAAGCTAGAAAATTGGCATAAAAGTCCGTAAAGGTGCTAAAAGCTTAAAATCCTCAATAAAAGCAACCGGTTAGCCTAGTCACCAGGCTAAAATAAACCTAGTTAAGCTGGCAGCAGCAAGATGGTCCAGTAAGCTACATCCATCTGATAGCCAACTTAAAATTACAAATAACTTAAGATCCAAACATCCAGTGACAACATTTTTATCTTGTTAAAACATACAGGTAAAACAACCAGTAAAATTGCTGCTAAAAACTAGATAAAAATGTCCATTTATGACAGAGCTTCTAGCGAAAAAAACAAAAACAAAACAAAAACGTCGACACATTAAGAGAATCTGAGCTTCTATCCAAAACACCTGATATGGTTTCTTTTATTCTTACCTATCCTACAGCATATTATAAACACCATTAGTGTTAGAAACACGAAAGCGTCATATTTAAGTGCCTAGAAAAGCTTAGAACCTGAGAACTCACATATCACCCAAAAGAACAAGGTCACTAAATGATTTTGCAATGCATCCATTTTGATTGCTAGTTATGATTGCCATTCTGTGTTTTGGTGACCTCTAAAGTGTGATGTTATTCCACTCACCCAGTGCTAATTCTATTTAACATGTCCTACAACAGCAGCCAAATTTTAATGTTCAGTAAAATGCTTCTGTTTCTTTAGTGTCCTCTGAATTTTTTAATATAAAGGCGTCACGGTGAATCTTCAGATTTGTGTCTCTATCAATAATAAATGTCCAACAGTGCAGGATACCGAGGATCCGTAGCCACATCTCCTGTATGATTAATGTGCAGTAAAGTCGGCATGACAGCTCCTTCACATGAGCAGGGAAACTTACTCTCATCACTTACCACCGTCTGGGACAAGGGATAGAGCCAAGGGAATATTGACATCCAGAGAGAGAGAGAATAAAATGGGGGGAAAAAAGGTAAAAGATATGGGGAGACAAGGAGAAAAACACCTTGCATGACCTTAAGTGAGCTACTTTCCTAGCCATTTTTCATTATGGCTAAAAAAACTTTACCGCAACAATGGGGGCAAACATCAGAATGAACATATTCAAGGTGTTTCCCTGCACATTAATGGAGCACTTTCAAACCAATAGCTGCAGCTTAGATGTAGAAGATATTTCCCTCACACCAAAATCAGCTTCACAACGGTTTCTTTGGCAAAAAGGAAATTAGGCGATTTGAGCCTTTTAGGTCATCGCCTCGATCTATGCTTCAAAAAGGTACCCAGAAAATTAAAACTGCGGATTATACCAGTTTACATTAACATTCCTCCCTGGCGTCATTCTGAGGGCGAGCCAGAGTTCAAATGGGTTCAAGACTCAGACAAAGCCTTTGTTAGGAAGTATTTTCAGGTCAGAGCTACACAAATGCAGCCTCAGATATAAATACTATGAGCCTAGATTATAGACTAAGTGGCTCAGAGAAACTGCGATACCGGCTCTGCCATTATAAGGCTAACAAGGTTAGGGACCTCTGTGTTATTACCCTTGACACTAACCTTAACCCCAACATTAGCTTTATTTGAAAAATGTAGTTTTAGGCCTGTTGAATCTTCAGTCTCATAAATCATTTACAACCATTAAAATATCGTTCCAGCTTTACTTTTTCAATTGGGAATGTCATTTCCATACTGTAATGCTATGTGTCGTCACCATCTACAGTCACTAAAGTGTTATTATTCCAACAAGTCTTTGCTGTCTCAGGTTCACTGCAAAGTAGAAGTTTTATTTTATCAAATTTGCCACGAATGTTAATTTTAAACAACATCGTATAAAGACATGGGCCGACTGTACTATTGAAGACCAATCTTAAAAAAAAAAGTACAACTTGGGGTATCCGGGTAGCCTACCAACACGGGGATCGCCGGTTCGAATCCCTGTGTTATCTCCGGCTTGGTTGGACGTCCCTACAGACACAATTGACTGTGTCTGCAGGCGGGAAGCCGGATGTGGGTATGTGTCCTGGTTGCTGCACTAGTGCCTCCTCTGGTCAGTTAGGGCGTCTGTTCGGGGGAGGGGGGGGGATTGCGTGATTCTCCCAAGTGCAATGTCCCCGCTGGCAAAAATCTTCACTGTCAGGTGAAAAGAAGCAGCTGGCGACTCCACATATATTGGAGGAGACATGTGGTAGTCTGCAGCCCTCCCCGGATCGGCAGAGGGGGTGGTGCAGCGACCAGAACGGCTCGGAAAATAGGGTAATTGGCCAAGTATAATTGGGGAGAAAAAGGGGGGTAAAAAAACAAACCCCACCCCAAAAAAAACAAAAACCCGGGTGACTTCTTAAAATCTGAAGAAAAAAAAAACCGGTAAATGTCAGCAACACTAATAGTAAAACTAATCAGTACAGAGATGTGAAAAAAGTGCACCACGTTTCCATTCTATGGACTAACATATTACATAGGTTTTACTTACTGGGCCTCGATCAAGTCCTACAATAGCTGCAGTTAAAACTGAAATACAAGTAACACGTAAGATGTTATTTAGTCAACAAAAATAAGCTAACACGATGAAGCATTCTGCGGAAAAGTTATTCGACTCTTGTGAGTCAGCTACTTGTATAACCTGCAGCATTTGTGGATGTTTTATCAGTACATTTCTCTTTAAAAAAAAAGCCCTCAGCTAAGCTGATGTTTGAGGACATACATTTTATGGCACAGCCTTCTCAAGGTCCTGCCACACATCTAAAGAGCGAAGAGGTCTGAACGCCGTCTTCGCTGTTCCAAAACCCCCAATTTTCTATTTCAGCCATAAAGTGGTAGATTTACAGTGTACTTTGGATAGTCGTCCTGTCGCATGATCCACTTTTGGCTGAGCTTTAAGACTGTTGGACAGAGGGTCTTACATTTTCCTCTCAAACGCTGGTACAGAAAGGAATTCATGGCGGACCCGATGACTCTTGAGAGGCGTCCAGGTTCTGTGGCTGCAAAACAGCCCCAAGTCACCACCCCTCCACCACCATGATTCAAACTGCTATAGGTGTCTTGTCGATGACCTATTGCGCTGTGGAATGGAGGACTTCATGCTGTTTACGAATGGCTTCATAACCACTTTCAGACGGATGACGGGCAAAATTCGCCTCTCTGAGATCATCACAAATACTGTTTGTCCTCGGCACGCTCTATAACACAAACTATCAAAAGTTTGTGCGGTTATATACAGGTTGCAGCACTCTCTGATGATCAACCAATCCCGTTCACATGATTAACAGCGCCTGCTTCTGATTACAGATGTGGAGGGGATGGAGCGGCGCTCAACTTTTTTTAAAAAACATTTTTACCACACATGGCTTCTGCAATGTCGGCTTATTTTCGACTGGATGGATGAAAAAGTAGAATCCGTCATGAGTCACATGAGGCCAAAGGAAAAGTACACTCAAATATCATGAAGAAGATAGAAATATAAAGCTCATACATCGATAGATAGATAGATAGATATCCGTCTCTGAAAATCCGTTTTTAAGCAGAATTCCCTCTGGTTCTCAAGGTTTAATAGTGAATGCCGCCAGTGAAACGTTTTTTTAACCACTCAGAGAAACCATACGACTCCCTCACGTTGATGATCTGATGTCATGTCTGCACAGGAGCAACATGACTACAAAACATGTCACCACAGCATAAAACTATAGGGCAGTCTGACACTTTTCCATATTATTTGTCATTAAAGACATGAAATGAAAATGATTTTTTAGCTTATTACATTATTTCCCCAGTCATATTATACCCCCAGTCAACAACTTGTGCCAAAAATTCAGTCTTTTACTTATCCATCCACCCATTACCCAAACCGCTTATCCTTACCCAGGGTGCCGAGGGATGCTGGAGGCTATCCCAGCAATAATAGGGCGGCGAAAGGCAGGGAGACACCCTGATCGCCAGGACACCACACACACACACACACACACACACACACACACACACACACACACACACACACACACACACACACACACACACACACACACACACACACACACACACACACACAAACACACACACACACACACACACACACACACACACACACACACACAACTAGAGACAATTTAGTATGGCTGATTCACCTGACCTACATGTCTTTGGGCTGTGGGAGGAAACCGGAGCCCCCAGAGGAAACCCACACAGACACGGGGAGAACATGCAAACTCCACACAGGATGACCCAGGACGACCCCCAAGGTTGGATGACCCCAGGGCTCGAACCAAGGACCTTCTTGTTGTGAGGCGACGGCGCTAACCACTGCGCCACCCGTCTTTACTTATTTTACATCAAAAACTAATCACCTCAACTTCCTCTACAGCGGCCACATTTTTGGGATTGTCACCAACTCTGAGCGGGCATGTGACCAACATACCAACCAATAATATGAAATGTGTTGCATGAGCCAATCACGTCACATCACCTCCCTATGTTTTGTCCTGCCCCAATATCCTGTTGTTCTTGGAAATGCATCACAGTATGGCAGCAAGATACGCTCTGGCCGTCGTTTCCCACATTGCCTTTAACTTTGTGTGCTGGCATGTTGCTGTGACATGAAACCTGTGATCTCGTCAAACCGAAATGGGCCTTCCTTTGCACTTTTCTGAGTGGAAAGTCGGATTTTTTCCGAGTTCAAACTTCAGCGGAACGCAGCACAAGACTTGCAGCAGTGGGATCATAAACCATTACATCAACCATTTTTTTCAAAACCATTTTCTGCATTTTTGTCTGGGGGTGTTGATTTCCTTTATTTGCATTTTGCTCCTTCCTGTACTGAGGAGCGACACCAGTGGCGTTTCTCAGCTTTGAGCCTATGTGACGTTTTGGATCATTCTCCCAGCAAGCTGCACGGCGCCTCCTAACGGCACTCGAACAGCCTTACAAAAACACTCATGGTGTCCGGGTAGCGTGACGGTCTATGCCGTTGCTTACCAACACAGGGATCGCCAGTTCGAATCCC
The DNA here is from genome assembly GCF_029633865.1 of Lampris incognitus. Taxonomy (NCBI): domain Eukaryota; kingdom Metazoa; phylum Chordata; class Actinopteri; order Lampriformes; family Lampridae; genus Lampris; species Lampris incognitus. The sequence goes on along the minus strand of NC_079229.1, from coordinate 23,050,116 downwards.
CGTGTTACCTCCGGCTTGGTCGGGCGTCCCTACAGACACAATTGGCCGCTTCCGTGGGTGGGAAGCTGGATGTGGGTATGTGTCCTGGCCGCTGCACTATCGCCTCCTCTGGTAGGTCAGGGTGCCTCTTACGAGGGGGCAACTGGGGGGGAATAGCGTGATCCTCCCACGCGCTACATCCCCCTGGCGAAACTCCCCACTGTCGGGTGAAAAGAAGCGGCTGGCGATTCCACATGTATCGGAGGAGGCATGTGGTAGTCTGCAGCCCTCCCCGGATCGGCAGAGGGGGGTGGAGCAGCGACCGGGACAGCTCGGAAGAGTGGGGTAATTGGCTGGATACAATGGGGAGAAAAAGGGGAAAATCCAAAAAAAAACACAACTTTCTCACAAATGGTCAAACATGAGCTAAAGTTATTACAGACCACCAGCCCATGCATGTACTTATGTTACTTTCCCCATCCTTTAACGTGTTCTTACGTAGTCTTTTGTGTAGGATGACCTAAAGCACAGAGATGAAAGAGATTGTTTCTTTCTCACATCGCTGTAAATGACATTAGTGCTCATTTGGAAGCATAAACTGCAGTACTATCTTTTTTTCCTCCCGTCATAAAATGTATTAAAAGGTCCAGAGCCAACAATTTTATTGCATGTATGGCATCGCAACTAATAGGGAGTGTGGAGCCGCAGCATGTCATTGTTGCAATATACGATTATATTTAATTCATTTTATTTTGCCCCTCAAAATGTTCAGCGGGGGCAGCAAGAAAAAACAGAAGTCAGTTTGTCTTATTTCAGTCATTTCTCACAATCTGGCCTTGATTGCGGTTTATTCAAACTTTGAGAAAGAATTACTAGTTTTTTTTTTCCTAAGAAAAACAGCATCTGCCATTTGAAAAACTGGCCACTTTTCATCTCTTATATCTTGAAATTTTATTTATTGATGGAAAAATACTAAATCTTATTTATCCCATCTTAGGTTTACAAAACATTAACAGGTAATAATGTTTTTTTGTTGTTTTTTTTTTATAAATGAAAAGCATTTTGAAATGAGACATTTATGGCCAAAACCGCACAGCACGCTGGCATGTCAGGGCTTTAATTTCAGCCCCAGACGTTAGGTTTACAGTCAGATATTTTTATTCATCGTACCCGAGTGACCATGAAAGTCACTTAGCATGGTTGACACGCTGTCTGCAAATCAAAAACGCCTTCATCGGCAACACTCTCCAGGTGTGTGTAGATGGATGGTAAAGAGGATTTGTGCGAGTCTGCATGTCCTCCTGGATAGTTTGCTCAGTTACAAAGGACAATCAACCTTTTCTGCAAATCTGAGCTCGGTCTTGAAAGCCTGTGACCAGTTCTGACAAACACACATTTACACCTTAACAGCTTGTTTCATGTCCTTCCCCTGGTAAAACCTCCGCCAATACCGCCAGCATCCCACCCAACCCATACCTGCTGACCCTGTGTGCGTGCGTGTGTGTGTGTGTGTGTGTGTACATGCCGACATGTATACATACATGCAGATATAGGCATGAACACTGTATGTGCATGTACTGTAGGTGTATGTGTCACTGCTGGCCATTAGCAGGGTCGGTGTGTCATACAATAACAGGAAATCCAGGATGGAGGAGCACTTCATTGAGTGCTTGGTCTTAATAAACAGAAGTCTACCGGCTCCAGACTAATAGCAACAACCCCCCCCCCCCTCCGGTGAAATGTGCCCCTGCGTCCATCTTTGCAAGATAAGTAGAGAAATAAAGTCACGGTTGCACATGGGGTTATTAGCGTTAGCGGCTATCATGCCAGTAACAGGGTGGAAAATATTTAAACACAGATACCAGTAGCTAGTCTGAAAGGAGAACTTTTTTTTAGCTTCCTCTTGGCTTAAAGGTGGTGTTGTCAATCAGAAATTCTACTTCCGCCTGTGGTTGTGGTAGTGAATGGAAATTCCCCTGACCAAGTCAAGCTGTTCCTGGCCCTTCACTCATACGGGGGAGTTTCCAGGCATTCCCTTTGCATGCAAAGTTACAATAAAATGCTGAAGGTCTGGGTGTGCCGGGCTTAAAGTGATTACCGAAGGACTGATGAGATGGTTACTCACTGAGAAAAAAGACTTTTCTTTCCACGGGGAAATACAGCAGCCGTAAAAAATTCTATTGTCATCCATAACTTCTTTGGATTCATACTCAGACATACGGATGATCCATATAATAGCGACGCATACCTTGGCCCCTACCACTTTATCCCTGACAGGATAAAAATACATGTTTATGAAATCATATTATCCAGAGTGCTAAAGCGCCTATAGTAAACAACAATTAACAATTGCAGGTGTCTGGGTGGCATGGCGGTCTATTCCGTTGCCTAACGACACGGTGATCACCGGTTCGAATCCCCGTGTTACCACCGGCTTGTCGGGCGTCTCTGCAGACACAATTGGCCGTGTCTGCGGGTGAGAAGCCGGATGTGGGTATGTGTCCTGGTTGCTGCACTAGCGCCTCCTCTGGTCGGTTGGGACGCCTGTTCAGGGGGGAGGGGGGACTGGGGGGAATAACGTGATCCTCCCACACGCTACGTCCCCCTGGCGAAACCCCTCACTGTCGGGTGAAAAGGAGCGGCTGGTGACTCCACATGTATCGGAGGAGGCATGCGGTAGTCTGCAGCCCTCCGCGGATCGGCAGAGCGGGTGGAGCAGCGACCGGGACGGCTCGAAAGAGTGGAGTAATTGGCCAAGTACAATTGGGGAGAGAGAGAAAAAAAATGGGGAACATTTTCAAAAGACAATTGCAGTAAGCAACCGAGTATAACCTGCATATGAGAAGCACAGCTATTTTCAACCCGCTTCGTCGGGCGGAGCCGCAAGCATGGACACTTTGAGCAATCGTGTCACACACCGGTGGATTTTCTCACGCACAAATTCCACTTAACGAGCGCCCTTAGCTCGCCGTCTCTGAATGTGAGCTTATGAAATACAGCGAGTGATATCCGTGTTCATCCGCCGGGTCTCTCCCGTACGTACAGTATGTATACGGTATACACGCGCGCCATCACATCAGTGATGCTGCACAAAGGGAGCTCTCCGCTTTTGTCTCAGCACAGATCCATGACTGATGATGTGACACTGGGGGGAAAGGAGGAAACCCACGATGAATGTTTAATGTTCGCCGGCATGCATGCAATCTTCCGGCACGCCACCTGCATGACACTTGTTCACGATGGGAGGTGAAAGACAAGAGAGCGTCAGAGAGACGGCGAGGAGGAAAGAGGAAGAGGTGAGAGAAAAGACGTTCACTCGGGAATGGGCGAGAACAATGCAAAGAGTGAGCCCAATCAAGAGAGAGGTGGGCTGGGCGGACGGACGGAGGGGCTTAGTGCAAGTGTAATGTAAGCGTAGTGTTTGATGCTTGTTGACAGCTGTATCTGTAAGGGGGAAGCGGAGGGAGGGCTGATCCTCTCTCTCACACATAAACACACACACTCGCAGACCTATAATCCTGCACCATGCGAGGTTGCGTGACCATTCATACCCACTTCTCGCTGCTCCCCACACCATTTGTCCTAATTGGTCACACCCACACTCACTCCCGTCTCTCCCACACACGCTCACACGGGCACAGGCACCAATACAGACACAACATTGTCCACCTCCCCTCCCCATGCCCCCGGTGTTAATAAGAGCCCTTGCGGGTATGTCACAGACACACGCACACATAACGTGCATGCATATTACCATGCACACGCTCATACAAGCGTGCATACACGCAAACACGTATACACGCAGCCTAGTAAGCAGATGAAAGTCAGTCACGCAACCCCCTGGCCGTACTAACCGCCAACCACGCCATTTCCCCCTTCCTGACTGCAACACTGAGTTAATGAAGACAGCGCAGTTTGCTCCGTGTCTTACCTTGCTTAGCGTGTCGTCTTCAAGGACACTCATTGTCATTTGCCTAAAATAGCTAAGAGAGGTGGAGGGAGGTGGAGGGAGGGAGCGTCTGGGTAGCGTAGCAGTCTATTCTGTTGCCTACCAACATGGGGATCCTGGTTCGAATCCCCATGTTACCTCTGGCTACAGACACAATTGGCCCTGTCTGCGGGTGGGAAGCCGGATACGGGTATGTATTCTGGTCACTGCATTAGCGCCTCCTCTGGTCGGTCGGGGCGCCTGTTCAGGGGGGACGGGGAACTGGATGGAATAGCGCGATCCTCTCACGCGCTACATCCCCCTGGCAAAACTCCTCACTGTCAGGTGAAAAGAAGTGGCTGGCGACTCCACGTGTATCGGAGGAAGCATGTGGTAGTCTGCAGCCCTCCCCGGATCGGCAGAGAGAGTGGAGCAGCGACCGGGACAGCTCGAAAGACTGGGGTAATTGGCCAAGTACAATTGGTAAGGGCAGCTCCAGAGCCAAAAACTTGTCTGATTCACAGACCCTTCCTCTAAAATTAGCCACTGAACGCAGTGTAAAGGTAGTCAGTGGTCAAATGACGGGGTTTAGGTATGCGTCCAAGGGCCACTGGCCAGCTGAAATGTTACTGAACGCACAACTCGGTGACTCAGAGTTGGGTCACGCAAGCCACAGCTGACCGCGAGTCAGGCGCACATGTTGACACGCACATACATATGCACACCGACCCACACAGATGGACATAATGCTTTGTAATGCTCAAGTCTTTCTGACAATCCCCGTGTCTGTTCTCCATCACAGCCTTCCTCACAGGTGCTTCCAGTTGCATACTCCCACATACTTGGTTATGGACCGTGAGATGGAAAGTTAGAAAGATCCGAGAGACAGAGCAATAGATAAACAGACATCATTTCTGTACACGTGACCATCATCTTGTCCATTGCTAGAAGCTGAGTCATCAGCCTCTCCAAAAGTTAGAAAAGTATTCCTTGGCATGTGTGAAAGTCTCACGCAGGACCAGAGACAGAGAGGGAAAAACAATTACAGACAGACTGACACTCTAGCCAATACTCTCAATAACAACATTCTATTGGTAGCCAATTATGATACGAACACACACACACACACACACCCCTACAAAATCAATCAATGCTACGGAGCAATTCCAGCTGAAACATTCAGGGCCTACGGGGATAAAGTGAATGCTCTAATAATTTCTATGTGAGATTAGGGGACAAATACAGTGAGATTAGGGAGTGACTGCCAACACCGTTTGTTGTGTTCATGCTCCAGTTCACAGATTAATCTGAGAGGGTTACGCGAGGACAGAGACGGGAACCGCTCCATAAGCTGGCAGACGTCTCTACCCGCTGGTCACAACAGCACACTGCAGCTGGTACAATCATGAGTCTCATCTCGTGTCCCGTGACGTTTTAAAAATAACTTGCTAAACGGTCAATGGACTGCAGTAATATAGCGCTTCTCTAGTCTACCGCCCACTCAAAGTGCTTTACAGTGTACGCCTCACATTCACCCATTCACACACACTGATGGAGGAGGCTGCCATGCAAGGTGCCTACCTGCTCATCAGGAGCAGTTAAGGGTTCAGTGTCTTGCTCAAGGACACTTCGAAACACTCTCCGCAGGAGCCGGGGATCGAGCCGGCAACCTTTCGATTACTAGACGACCCGCTCTACCCTGCTCTACCACTTGAGCCATGCTGCCCCTGCTGCAAGGCACACCGAAAATGGAAGGAGCTGCTACCCTGTATGGCTGCAATCTACCGGTAGATGTTTATGATATGAATAACCCTCTGTGAAACATGTAAGTATGCGTTTCATGGCATCCCCACAGCCCACCCCCACTATTCCCCAAATATGATGTGTGCTTTTAGTCAATCTGAAAGCACGCATCTGAAAACCATATGATTAACGGATAGTATGATTTCATCCAAACGTTGCCTCGTTTCTCTACAGTTGTGCACCGACACAGACGGATACAGCGGTCGACTACAATAATAAGTAGTATTAAAATTTACAGTTTCATTTAGCAGATACTTTTATCCAAAGTGACGTGCATCTGAGAGTTAATACAACACAAGCAAGGATCTAGTCAGGAGACAACAATGCAAGTAAGCGCCAAAAAACTAGGTTCAAGTCCAATAGGACATATTGATTAGTATTGATGAGTGTTGGATTTACTGGTCGGGGGCATCATCTTAAGGGTCATACCCAGTAGAAAAACATAAACCATCACACTAATCGGCTGAAAGCAGAGCCACTGATAGTTTATAAGGACACAGCGCACAATAGAATTAGCACAGCCACGTAGCGTGGTGGTCTATTCCGTTGCCTACCAACACGGGGATCGCAGGTTCAAATCCCCGTGTCACCTCCGGCTTAGTCAGGCATCCCTACAGACACAAATGGCCGTGTCTGCTGGTGGGAAGACGGGTGTGGGTATGTGTCCTGGTCGCTGCACTAGCGCCTCCTCTGGTCGGTCGGTCGGTCGGGGCGCCTGTTCAGGGGGGGAGGGGGAACTGAGGGGGAATAGTGCGATCCTCCCACTCGCTATGTCCCCCTGGTGAAACTCCTCACTGTCAGGTGAAAAGAAGCGGCTGGCAACTCCACACGTATCGGCGGGGACGTGGTAGTCTGCAGCCCTCCCTGGATCGGCAAAGAGGGTACAGCAGCGACCGGGACAGCTCGGAAAAGTGGGGTGATTGGTCGGATACAATTGGGGTGAAAAAGAGGGGGGAAAAAGAGGGCTAAGCATTCATGCTTAGTTGATAAAAACAAACTATATTGAGATGTTTGCTAAAACAATAATTATAAAAATGAGTAAAACGAGTGTTTGTTATGCACACCAACACGTGATCCCTGTTCTGAACCCCACCCATCACAAAGCAGCCAGCGGGTTGGGAATTTCACACTGTACTCTAGATTCCTGATGAAGAGAAGGCCCTGCAATCCTGTTAAGACGGACCGAGGGGGCCTGTTATAAGAGGTACCAGTGCGCTGACAACTTCCAACTCTGACGACGGGCACAAAGGCTTGTCAGGATTGATTTTGGACCAAACCAGCCCAAATAAAGCCTGATGGCAACTGCGGTTTTCAGATCAATGGCCCTAATTATTTATCTAGGTGGGCCGAGTCAAAGGGAACAAGCAAAACTTTATATTCCCTTGCATTTTCTCTTCAAATTTGCACAAAAAAAAAATTCAATACAAAAAGAAATGTGTTAAGATGCAAAAATAACAGGGGCCAAATACCATATCATGGTTCTGTTTATTACAAACATATCTATGACAGTAACCTACTGTCAGGTACAAACAAAATTGTTTATATTACATTCAATTTTCTGCTATTAAAAAAAAAAAAAAAAAGCTAAGTTGAGATGAAGCTCGATTACGTTTTAACAGAGGATCTGAGTACCTAAAACAGGATTTGTTTTACCGGTTTTAAGGCACTCAGCTCCTTAGTCTGTCCTCTGTGTATGTGTGTGTGTGTGTGCATATATATATACACGACAAAGGAGCTGATTGTAGAGTTCAGGAGGTGTAGAAGCTGCAGCCACTCCCCCATACACATCAATGGGGTGGAAGTAGAGCGCGTTTCCAGCTTTAAATTCCTTGGAGTCCACATCAGCGAGGACCTCTCCTGGACATCAAACACCCAGGCCCTTGTGAAAAAGGCCCAACAACGCCTGCATTTCCTGAAGCGGCTGAGGAGCGCCCGTCTACCCCCCAAAATTCTCACCAACTTCTACCACTGCACCATAGAGAGCATCCTGACCATCTGCATCTCAGTGTGGTACGGCAACTGCACCTCAGTAGAGCAGAAAGCCCTGCAGCGGATCGTCAAGGCAGCCCAGCATATCACCGGTACCCAGCTCACAGCCATAAAAGACATTTATCACAAACGCTGCCTTCGAAGGGGTCTCAGCATCAGCAGAGACCCCACCCACCCCAACCATGGACTGTCCCCCCCCCCCTGCGCTCTGGGAGGCGCTACAGGATCCTCAGAGCCCACACTACCAGGCTCAAAAACAGCTTCTTTCCCCAAGCTGTTGCCCACCTGAACCTGGCTACCCACTGAATGTCTGTAGATATTTTTAAATATTTTGTACTCCAGCTCTTTTTTAACTTATTTTAGCTTTTGGTCTTCATGTGTGTATATCTTATACTGTGTTTGTCTGTGTCTGTCTTGCACTGTTTGGTGAAGCCACAGCCCTCATTTCATTTTTAACATGTGCCTGCACATTGTTTTTAATGACAATACATTGAATTGAATTTGCATATATACACACACACACACACACACACACACACACACACACATCCATAAATCGAAGGTCTGTTAATTCTCACACTGGAGATTTAATCCACAGGATGGAGAAAGGCATCTTCTATAGTTCTATAAATAACTGGAGTGTCATTCAAGCTTTAATCTCTGCCTATGCTGGGGGGGTTTGTAATGGGCTATAATCTGAATCAAGATGTAACAGTTGATGACCAGGAATAGCAATCCAGCCAGCCAGATCAACAGGAAGGTGTTGTAGCCTTCAAACTCCAGGTAGTAGGCAGGACCCAACCAGATGCCCTGATGATAGGTAAGATAACATAGCATAAGGTAAAATGTACTTAATCAATCCCTAAGGAAAAAGAGCTGGAGTTGGTCCCTGGGTGCTCCAGCTGCCCACTGCTCCTATACAATAGGATGGGTTTAATGCAGAGAACAAATTTCATTGTAACCTACAACGACAAAATAAAGTGGCTTTCTTTTTTCTTTTCTTTTTCTTTCTGTGGGAAAATTCATCCTTTGCATTTAACCCAGGCTAGGAGCAGCGAGCAGCTGCTGCTCAGCACCCGGGGACCAACTCCAATTCTTCCTTCCATTGCCTTGGTCAGGGGTACAGGCAGGAGTATTAACCCTAAAATACATGTCATTTGATGGTGGGAAGAAACCAGAGCACGTGGAGGAAACCCACGCAGACATGGGGAGAACATGCAAACTCCACACAGAAAGGACCTGCGACGGCCTGGGGTTCAAACCCAGGACCTTCTTGCTTGCTTGACTTTCTTTTTTTCACATAATGACAGACGGAGTACCCCTCTTCATTTCACTGCATGTTTTACTTTGTATTTCTGTGCATGTGACAAATAAAGTACTTCAACTTGAACTGTGAGTCAACAGTGCCAACTACTGGGCCACCATGCCACCCCAGATAGAGAGCATATTTAACACATTTACCAAATATCAGTTGATCTCACTGGCCTTTTTGAAGAACACTACACTTACAATTGGAGAAATAAAGTTTTGCAAAACAATGTTTGTCTATGTAGTTGATGATGCCACAGTTGAAAAGATTTTAACAATTAGTTTCTCTTAAGGTATGGATTTTTAATCAATTCCCCTCAACCATGCTTGGCACATGTAGTGTATCCTGTCTGTTGAGACCTCATCTCGCATTCGAGGCAGTGGCGTTTATGAAGTTCCACAGAGCAACAAGAGACAACCAAGAGGTTACAAAATACTTGTGCACTTGTACAGCGACTGGAAAATAAATGTGGATTCAAGAATGGACTTAATTTGGCGTGGAATAAAAATGATGTTATGAATTACCTGTCCGGCAAACCAAAGGGCCAGCAATCCCACTCCCTGTTTTGGTGACAGACTCAGATGAGGAATGACCAAAGGAAATAAACACAGATACCAGAGGAAGTACTAGAGAAGAATGCAGAGGGGAAAACATTCAGCATGCATACATATTTTCATTCGGAAATTTTCTCAATTCAAACATGCTCAAAAACCATTCTTAACACTTATCTAAATGGTGTCTTTTTACTTGTATAGATTTGTTAAATTCAGGTCAACTTTCACTCGTGTTGACAAATAAAATGTTTTGAAGCTACGGGTATGTTAAAAGAGGGCGAATCACACATCCTCCACCCAGATTGTCAGTGTTGGACCCCCAAATGGAAAACCTCTCCCAAAGTAATGGCTCCCCCTGCTGCACAAGTTAAATATTGCACCTTTCCCGTAGAGTCATGCCAACTCGAGACAAAGTTGCAGGAAATGGCACAATTCAAGTTGATTTAAACAAAACTCACCTGGCTTTATCCAATTAAATAAGCTGCAACACGCAATTAAATACGACTGACACAATGTGTTCAAGAACACAGGTTATTTAGCTTCTGGGAACAAAATAATGAAGATGACAATGAAGTAGGATAGCCTGTTGTGCGGGACTGGGACAATTAAGGATAATGAAATGCTCTGAGATCTTTAAAAAAAAAACCAACCAGAAATTGCAATAGATATTTCTAAATCTGAATTGTGTGCAAACAACTGCAATTCCCTTCTTCATCCTTATGAAGTTAAAATGTTTCAGGGTAGCTACACATTTGTCTTCTGCTCATCCATTCAAACGTAATACATTCTCGCTCGACCCCACATTTCACCTGCTTTACGTTTCTATTCAATTCTATTTCTGTTTGGAAGATTAATGTCTAGCTTTGTAATATCCCCCATCAACAACCGCCATCTTTTAATTTACAATATGGTATGTTCAGCGTGACATCAAAGTACCTGCAAGAGTGAAAGGGAAGGTTTACAAGACGGTTGTGAGACCAGCTATGTCATATGGTTTGGAAATGGTGGCACCGATGAAAAGACAGGAGGCGGAGCTGGAGGTGGCAGAGCTGAAAATGCTAAAATTTTCATTGGGAGTGATGAAGAAGGACAGGATTAGGAATGAGTATATTAGAGGGACAGCTCAGATTGAATGGTTTGGAGACAAAGCAAGAGAGGCAAGAATGAGATGGTTTGGACATGTGCAGAGGAGAGACGCTGGGTATGTTGGAAGAAGGATGCTCAAGATGGAGCTGCCAGGGCAGAGGTATTGAAAATTTCAGTCCAGTAACTTTGTAGGGATGGGCAAAGTCAAAACATGTGTATGAGGTTTGCAGGGGATTGCTGACACCTACTATCACAGGTTGGTGATACACCGTCATAGATCTGAGCCAACTGAGCCTTAGTGTAGTAAGCATGGTGTACCACTTTACACTGAATAAGACCATGTCTTGTACAAATAAGATGATCCATGTACACATTCTAAAATCTCCGCCCAAACCTCCTCTGGTATTACCTCCCCCAGATAACATTACATTACAGTCATTTAGCCAACGCTTTTATCCAAAGCGACTTACAATAAGTGCATTTAACGTAGGAAATCAGGAGAACTACTAGTCATCAGAGGAAGTGCATCTTCTCTCTAAACAAGCATCTAAGAGCAAAACCAGTGCGAAGGTAAAAGCGCAAGAAAGAGATTTTTTTTTTAAATGAGTGAATACAATAAGTGCTAAGAGCAAGTAACAGGGTAGTAGTTCTTGAGGAGGTGAGTTTTCAACCTGCGTTGAACAATGGGCAGCAACTCCACTGTCCTGACATTAGTGGGGAGTTCATTCCACCACTGTGGGACCAGGACAGAAAAGAGCTGTGTGTAGGGGTCCGCGGTGGTGTAGCGGTCTAAGCATCGGCTTTGTGTCGATGCAGTTGCCCACTGGGGACTGGGGTTCGCGCCCCGGTCTCGTCAGATCCGACTATGGCCGGACTCGATGAAGCAGCAATAATTGGCAACGCTGTCTTCGGGAGGGGGGCGGAGTCGGCTTGTGTTCGTCACGTGAATGCGTCTCTGTGTGTGTCGGAAAAAACAGTGGTTCGGCCTGGAGTCGCCTTGTCACGAAAGTGGGGAGGCGGTCTCCTTTGAGACTGCCGGCCGGAGAGATGCAGTTGGCGAACGCATGCAGTACGAGGGTGGGTGTTTGAATTGAAATAGGGATCGATTGGCCACTAAATTGGGAGAAAAAGGGGAAAAATCAGAAATAAATGTAAAAAAGAAAGAAAGAAAGAAAAGAGCTGTGACCGGGTCAATCGGCAGCAGGGGCCTCTGAGTGACAGGGCAAACAGGCATCCTGAGGCAGCAGAGCGAAGTGGTCGGGAGGGGGTGTAGGGCTTGACCATGGCTGGAAGGCTAGCACCAGAGTCTTAAACTGGATGCAAGCAGCTACTGGGAGCCAGTGTAGGGACTTGAGAAGGGCAGTTGTGTGGGAGAACTTAGGGCGGTTGAACACTAGACAAGCTGCAGCTTTCTGAACAAGCTCCAGAGGTCTGATGGCCGAAGCTGGGGTGCAAGCAAGGAGGGAGTTGCCGTAGTCCAGCCAGGAGATAACCAGTGCCTGGATGAGCAACTGTGCCATCTCATCGTTGAGGAACGTGTGAATCCTCCTGAAGTTATAGAGGAGAAATCTGCAGGAGCGAGCAACCGATTCAACGTTTGCAGCAAACAACAGTTGGTCATCCAGGATCACACCCAGACTCCTCGCAGTCCGAGCTGGCGTCACCACGGTGTTGTCAATGGTGATGCCCAAGTCTTGGTGCGGACAACCTTTCCCCGGGAGGAACACCGGCTCTGTCTTGTCCAGACTGAGCTTCAGGTGGTGTGTCGCCATCCACTCTGAGATGTCAGTCAAGCACGCAGCAATGTGTGTCAGAGGGAGGAAAGGACAAGATCAGCTGGGTGTCATCGGCATAACAATGGTAAGAGAAGTCATGCGAGCGAATAACAGAACCCAGGGATGTCATGTACAGGGAGAAAAGGAGAGGACCCAGAACCAAACATTGTGGAACGCCTGTAGTCAGTCTGCGAGGGTCCGACACAGATCCCCTCCATGTCACCAGATCCTCCTCCCAAAGGGTCTTTATAGAGTTTAGTGACTCTGGACGTAAAAGATTAATTTGGTTGTATATATATATATATGAAATTGAGCCTTTCAGGATTGGGACTGGTGTCAGAAAACCATCTAGAATGGAATCATTAGGTAGGTTGGGAAACATGGGGAACATGTTACGGACAAAGCTACGGACCTGTAAATACCTGAAAAAATGTTGCCTAGGAAGTGAAAATCTGTCTAAAAGTTGCTGATACGATGCAAAAACCTTATCAATATACAAGTCTTTTAAAAGTGTTAATACAAAGATTTGACCAAATCAAGAAAGCACGGTCTTCCAGGAAAGGAGGGAAAACATGATGTAGCGACTCTTGGTGTCTATTATTGACGTGGTTTATTGTTGGTTGACTGATGGGGTTTTTTTCTTCTTCTTTTTCTCCCCCCATTCCTTTTTTTATCTTTTTTTGTTTGTGTATGGTTGTGTTGTTGGTTTGTTTTCTTGGTTTCTGTGGGTTGTTGGGGTGTTTAGCAATGAGTCAATTGTCACTTTTTTGTGGTGTGTCTTTGTAAAGGGAGTGTGCATTTTTTTTACTCTGTGAATGCTCTGATGACACAGGTGTGTTCTTTTGCAAATCCTAATTAAAAAATAAATAAATAAGAGGAAGGCCAAAGAGGATATTTATGGATCTGGTGAGGGAGGACATGCATGTGGTTAACATGACAAAGGAAGATACAGAGGACAGGAAGGGATGGAAATGGATGATCAGCAATGGCGACCCCTAACGGGAGCAGTCGAAAGTAGTAGTAGTAGTAGTAGTAGTAGTAGTAGTAGTAGTAGTAGTAGTAGTACTGTGACATCAAAGGCATGTCGATACTCTGTTGATTGTTTTGTGTATTTGTGTACATGTGTGTGTGCATATGTGTGTGTGTGTGTGTGTGTGTGTGTGTGTGTGTGTGTGTGTGTGTGTGTGTACCTGTGAGGTGCAGACTTTGTTGAAGGAGACAAAGATGGCGGTGTGTAGGAAGCAGCAGAGAGCCAGGTCACCGTGATAGGCCCAGGAGACGAGCAACAGCAGAGCTAGCTGGGGCAGAAAGGCTGCCAGGCCAAGCCACAGGCTCCAACCACTGTCTGCCAATACAGAGAAACAGAATGGCCTTATGAGTAAAACACAAGTGTTATCTGTTAGAAAGATAGAGTTGGCTAAGCTATGAAGACTGCTTAGTTTCTGATGAGTCTCTACCCCCTAACACAGAAGCAAAAGAGCCGATGAAATTTCAAGACCAATGTTCTGATTGACAGAATCCAAATTGAAGCAATTTTAGCCTCTAGTCCATAGCATTGCGAGAAGTTAACAAAAATCTAAAATCCCCCACTGCATCTTTAAAAATGCTCTGCCAATAATGTTTTGCTGTAACCTTGCAAAAATGGAAATAAAATGACTAAATAAATGGAAACACCTGCAGTAAGGTAGAGCATGTAGAAATATGGAGAGAAGTTGTGTCTGGTATCCCTCCTGGTCAGATGGTACAAGTAGGTCTCATGAAGGAACTCCCAACCATACCTAAACAGGAGAGGAGTGAATTGGGCAAAACCATTGAAAACTATTAAAAGTTGGTCTTCTTGTCTCAGTTTTCTAGTCTCATTGTAAAGCACTAAGTGGCTGTTTCAGCTAGAAAAGCACTATATAAAATGCAGCTCGATTGATTGATTGATTTAAGTGTAAACAAGATAATATATGCTGTCTGATGGTTCATTTCTGTCATATGGAAATCATTACAGCATTTGTTGGGGGAAAAATAATTAATGAAAGTTTCAATTATTATGTATCCAAAATGAATATGGACAACTTGTTTTACATAAAGACTGAGTAAATTTCCATTGATCACACTGGATCAACTCTGAATGAGACCCAACTAAGCGGTATCAGCCAGACAGTTTAAAGGTTATATTATACATATTATAGGTATGTATATGTTGATTTGTGTGTACTTGTGTTGTCACGCTCACATGTGATAGAAAAGTCCAGTAAGTCCACTAAAAACGCCTCCAGCCACACTTGCAAAGAGGAACAGCTCTTGGTTAAAGAAGCTCCCAATGAACCTCAACAACCTCTTAAATCTTCGTCCCTCCTTTTCATCTGCTCTCGTCTCTGGTGAGCGTAGGGCCAGAGCGATAGGCAGGGCATATGTAATGGGGTAGATCTTCATATGCACCGACAGGCCAAAGAGCAGAGCCGCCCAAGATAGATGCTGGCCTGAAAATACATAATGCAAGAACTATTGGCTAATATATTGATATAACATCAATACTGTGATATGGGGCTAAATATCATATGGGATTTTGATTATCTTAATATTGTGATATAGCGTAAATGGCCATTCCCTGGTCTTAAAGGTTATAAGTGATACAATTTTCTGAACTTAAGACTGTTTTAGCTGAGTGATATGAACAATGCTGTTTTGTGATCATATCTGCATTAACAATATTGATTGTTATTATAAACATCAAGGTATTCAGTCCAAAATATTGTGATATTTGGTTTTGTCAGTAACTCACAGCCGTACTCTTCTTGGTCATTCTTGTTCATAAATTATTCAGAGGTTCTTATGCTATTTTTGCTTAGCACCCCATTTCCAGAAAACACTAGCAATACTATTTTCCCAAAATAATCGATGATTTTGTCTTTTGACCTGGCATAGTTTTGGCGAGAGTGTGATCTTTGTTGGATTAGGACTGAATATGTGCTCACACATTTCATATGGACAAAAGCAAGGTGTAAAGTTAAGCGTTTAAAAACCAGAGAATTCTTGTTCTAGTTTTGTTAATCATCTGCTACATTCTGAGTACCATACATGGAAAGACTGAGGTCTTTTTTTCTACTTGCTGTCTCAATCTTTTACCACAGCTGTAAAGATAGCCTCAAATCAAAAAAGTCACCCCACCCCAGGTCACAACCAGTGCCCGCCCATCATTAACATTTACAGATGGGGTGAGAGACATACGTACACACTTACAATCTGTCTATCATGCAAGCATGTGCACACGCACACACAGCTCAGAGGACCCCTCCTTAACTACATTAATTCACTAACCCCTTATCTTAAAGCTAAATCCTAACCCTGCATATCCTTCTAAAGTTGTGAGGACCAACCAAAATGTCCTCACAAACTAAGTTTGTCCTCAAAAGAAAGGTGGGCTTGACAAGGGCTGGACCTCACAAGTAGCGCAATGTGTGTGTGTGTGTGTGTGCACGCGCGCGCGTACACACGTGTACACACACACACACACACACACACACACACACACACACACACACACACAACCTTACCTTCCATACAGAGTAACGTCCCAAGCACTAGGGCTGACAGGACTGACTCAGCGCTCCCTCGGCTGGACACTCCCATGGGCAGGGGATTGAGGAGCCACAGAGAGGATACACGGCACGCCTCCTGACCAGAAGTCCCAGACAAAACCAAACATCATCTAAAGTGCAGTTCACTCTATTCTACCAACAAAAACAGAAAACTAGTGCGTGGCCCGACACCAGGCTTGCAAATGTACAATGCACTATGGCAGGTTTTACAGAATGTGTATGAATATATTATTTTTAAATGCAGCAACTCTTGCCAATGACGAGCATCCTAATAAAAATAAAATGCAGCCCGGAGAACATCTTTCCACAGACCTTGGGGTCCAGCCCCCGCAGGCAGAGGATGCGGTAGATGAGAAGTCCCGAGAGCATATCACAGACGACGAAGAGGATTTTGCCACACATACAGCTGAGATATATGTTGGGGGTGAGCAGCCACGCTACAAGGGGGGTGTAGCGATATGTGGATCTATTGTAGGGCGACTCACCCTGCAGAGAACAAGCAGGGGGAATACAGCACTGAGACATTAAGACTTAAAACAGATCGGAGAGGGAATGGATTATCACTTTTCCGTGTTCATGTAAATAAGCTCTGCCATGTGCAGCGGTACCTTAGTGATGAACCTGGCGGCATCTGTGAACACATGGTAGTCAATATCGGTGTACTTCACAACCATGGTGGCGTCCTGGTAGTCGCCATACCAAACCAATGCGACTCGTATAAGGAGAGACGCCGAGAAAAGAACGCGCTTTTCTGTGACTTCAGACACAATCGGCTCCATCGCCGCACCGGTTCAACGTTTAGCAATCAACCTGACGTTAGCCGCGGCGCTAGCGTTAGTTAACTATCTCTCAGACGTCCCTGCCAGTTTGTCCTTTCTCCCATTGTCATCTGAGTCTTAAATGCAAGCTCATTACGTTTCGGACGATGGCTTAAACACTTTCTTCTCTGTTTAATGTACTTTATATTCTTATTCGTTTTCCCCAGATTTAGCTCGGCAGAGACAGGTAGCGCTGACGTTATTATGAAACCCACTGCTTTTCTGGGCAAGACACGCCCTGTGTAGCATTCAAGCACTAGGATTGGCCAGGCGTCCAAGCGCTAGGATTGGCCAGGCGTCCAAGCGCTAGGATTGGCCAGGCGTCCATGCTTTGCGCTAGGCACGCCCACGAGCCTACTCGCTATTAAAATGAATTAAGGAAAGTTACTACGATACTGATATATTATGCAGCAACAGTTCCTGAAAGGAACTAATTTTTTCTGTATTATGTAGTCGGCTGATGGCGATAACCACTACTTTGTAGAGCCGAAGGAACGGAGAAGACCGTAGGTTCACACTTTAGCCGTGTAGGCAACTTTCTTTAATCCACGGTAAATCAGAGAGACAACCAAACCCAGCTCGACTGAGCGGAGGTGGCAAGAATAACCAGAAAACTGGCCGGACAACCATAACTTAACCCTGCGTTAACCTGCCAGGGCAACCATGACTTAACCCTTAGTTCCTGGGTTGAATTCTGTCCCCAATACGTGTCCACCACAACTTGTTAATAAGGGCACACAAAACGTGTGGAAAAGTGTTTTCAATCACAAAAAAACTCGGTTTGCGTCGGAGATGGTCAAAGATCTCAAATCCTCAATTCACTTTAATAGCGAGTAGACTCGTGGGCGCGCCTAGCGCAAGCATGGACGCCTGGCCAATCCTAGCGCTTGAATGCCACACAGGGCGTGTCTTGCCCAGAAAACCAGTGGGTTTCATAATAACACAGCGCTGACTGACAGCACGAAGACAGGAAGCGAGCCCAGCCGTAGGTTGCCAGATTTGTAAACGATCAGCGCGACTTTACTAAATGTCGGCTCATATCTATAAAACATTTTTATCAACGTTTTATTTTATAAAATTAACCAAACAGTGGACCAATATGTAGTCTGCAAGGTAAATAAATAAATAAATCAATAAAATAAAAAATTTCAGCGTCAGTTTATCTGGTTTTACGGACTATCCCTTCTATCCACACGGTGGCAGTAAATGGGCCAAATACCGTCATGTCAATCATGGCCCATCAGATAGTTTACCACCTCGTTTCAGAATATCAGAATATATGGTGTTTTATAACGCGGTATGGTCTGTCGCCCACTGACTGCTGGGATAGGCTCCATCATCCCCGCGATCCTGAGAGCAGGATAAGCGGTTTGGATAATGGATGGATGGATAAAAAGGTGACACCTAGTATATTCAAATATTTTCTTTCTTTGAATTGGTGGAAGGCCTATAGGCTTGAAGCCATGCCAAAGCCTAAAGGTTACTTCAATATTTCCTTTCTTGTTTTATATTTTTTTGATTGGGGGGGGGGGCTGTAAGCTAGAAGCCATGCAAAAGCCTGCAGGTTACCTCACTATTTTGTCTTGTCTATCTGTGTTTTTGAATTTGATTTCTTTGATTTGGTGGGGGACCTATTGGCTTGAAGCCATGCAAAAATCTACAGGTTACCTCAATATTTTCGGTCTTGTCTGAGTTTTAATATCTTATTTCTTTGATTTGGTGGGGGGGTCTGTTAGTTGGAAACCATGCTAAAGCCTGCAGGTTACCTCACTATTTTCTGTCTTGTCTAGCTGTGTTTTATCTTTAGTTGAGTGTCTTGTAGCTTGCTTTTTCTCCTTGTTCTAATTATTATGTATATATTTGTGTAAATATGCAAAAAAAAGTGTTACGCATGTACTGTCATAAAAGTATAGTCAAATACTTTTTATTTTCTTCTGCGTAAGTATGAGCACACTTTAAAGTATCCTGTAATCAATGCAAACTCAAGTCTTCATTAAAACTCTAGTTCTTTACACTCTATCCATTCATCATAAAGGACAATATGTGTATAGTTGCACTTTGTACAGTTATGTGTAAAATAACAATCATGATAAGGCACAAATATTGTCTGGGTCTGACAATTTGATTTCATTAGATTACTCTCTTTGGTTTCATTAAAAACATCAAACACATAGTGGACATATGTATATTCTCTATGAAAAAATAAATAAGTCCCTTGGGTGCTAGGTTGTATAGCATAGCACTAACACATACAGAGGGTGGAGTAATAATTAAGACCTCTGTTAGCTGTTTAAACCAGCACAATATAAAGTATAATGAATGCAAATCCTATTAAGTTCATGGGAATAAGATATAAAATAAGATAAACTACAGTCTGCATATGCAGCGTGTGGGTATATAATCACAGACACTATTGCACAAGATACCACAGAAAAGCAATGTAGGCCATAACATGCTTGAGATCTTTAGGCTGCTGAATAAGGGATCCAGATCCAAAGTACAAAGGCATCATCATCATCATCAGGTCGAGTATCCTCGGATGGCTCTGACCCTCTCACGCCACCATTTCTCATCTCCACTCATTATGGAGACATTATGCTTTCGCATAATGTCTCCATAATGAAAACCATAGAATAAACACAGACTAAAATGACTGTGGATGCAGATTAAGCAACCTTACATGAATGTTTGAAAATCCTGTTGAAATCCTATATCCTAGCTCACCTAAAAGGATTTCTGACAGCAAATTGCCTTGAAAATATGGGAAAACAACTCAAAGTGTGATTAATCAATGCGATCTCATGGCATGTATACTCTCTAAAGTAGACAGACATAAGCATCCATGTGCCACAGAGTGCCAAGATGCAGGTTTTTCCTCCAACCAAACGCCAAGCCAGCTGATCTCATGGATGAGTGCACCTTCAGCCAAAGAGGACAAACTAATCAGTGAAATCAGATGGTGTAGTGATGGTTGGACGGAAAATCTGGTGGCCCACATCTGCTCTTAGGAGACAGTGCTCATGCAGGGGAGCAGTATCGGCCGGCGAAAAGGATGCTACTGCTGGAGTTGTGTCGGATGAAAAACAGGAAAGGGTGGTCTGCGATGAAGGCGGCAGGCATTCGTGAACTACGTGTCATCATGACGGCAGCAGTGGCAGCAGCAGCCTCTGTGCCCTCCTCGTTGACCTCCACAAATGCCTTGTGTACCACCGTGGACAACACTAGATCGTTGGCCGTAGACATGCCTGTCAAGAGAAATGAGAATGGGGGAGACGGGTAAGCGACTTAAAAACATATAAACTCCCCACCCCCCCTTTTTTTTGTTGCCCTAATTGTATCTGGCCAATTACCCCACTCTTCCGAGCCATTCTGGTCACTGCTCCACCCCCTCTGCTGATCCGGGGAGGGCTGCAGACTACCACATGCCTCCTCCGATACATGTTGAGTTGCCAGCCATTTCTTTTCACCTGACAGTGAGAAGTTTCACCAGGGGGATGTAGTGCAAGGGATGATCATGCTATTCCCCCACTTCCCACTCCCTCCTGAACAGGCGCTGCGACCAACCAGTGGAGGCACTAGTGCAGCAACCAGGACACATACCCACATCTAGCTCCCCACCCGCAGACATGGCCTATCGTGTCTGTAGGAACGCCCAAAAAAAGCCGAAGGTAACACAAGGATTCGAACTGGTGATCCCTGTGTTGGTAGATAATGGAATAGACTGCCACGCCACCCGGATGCCCAAAACATATCAACTTTTTTCATGAGAAATGGGTGGAGTGGAGGGGCGGAAGGAGAGAACCTCAGCAATGTAGGAAATATGGATGTGCAAAGAGTTGCACAAGAGTCAACGAAAAAGGATGACAGACAATGAATCTATCAGTAAGAGAATTAAAAGAGATGAGCAAACTTCGAGTTGGTGATTTGTCCATCTGAATTTTGGCTTTTTTGGGGCATTCCTACAGACACAATTGGCCATGTCTGCGGGTGGGAAGCCAGATGTGGGTATGTGTCCTGGTCGCTGCATTAGTGCCTCCTCTGGTCGGTTGGGGCGTCTGTTCAGGGGGGAGGAGGAACTGGGGGGAATAGCATGATCCTCCCACCCGCTACGTCCCCCTGGCGAAAATCCTCACTGTCACGTGAAAAGAAGCGGCTGGCGACTCCACATGTATAGGAGGAGGCATGTGGTAGTCTGCAACCCTCCCTGGATCAGCAGAGGGAGTGGAGCAGCGACCAGGACGGCTTGGAAGAGTGGGGTAATTGGCCGAATACAACTGGAGAGGAAAAAAAAATATGGCAAAGGAAGGGATTTTTGGGTAAAAACAGCAGCATTAAGCTAAAGACAAGGTGATTGTTGCCTGGCAAAATGAGTCTCTTTACAATCAACAATTTGACATTGGGAGAACTGAGAAATACTGAATAGTTTTGTGGCATTCTGTGTAGGTCAGTTTATTCTACTTTGTAATCATTTATTAGAACTGGTTGTGGAAATTCTTGGGGAGGGTCATGTGCTGTCGCCTCATCTTTCAATGACTGAGCAGATGTAGTCCAACTACATGCCATACCAGAGAAGTCACTGCACCGTTGATCGAAGGCATCCCTCATTCCCATGCTTGTCAGGATCGCGTTCATGTCATACGTTTCCTCCATCTTAAAACGAGGCAGGCCAACTTTGACCTCTATCTTGTCCATCATGTCTGGACGAGTCCAGTCCACAAAACTCTCGTAAGTCAGCTTGCTCTCTATCTGCAGTGCATTAAATATAAACGATTAGTTTGTGAGTGTGTGTGAGACATTTGGCTTCTGCAATTCGGGCTGGTAAGAGTTTAGTGGGTGTTAATGCATCCTACTTTCTCCAGTCCTGTGGTGTTATCCTCCATATCATTGGGTAGAATGATAACCATGCTGAGGTCTTTCCCTGTGTAGGGCATCTCAAGGATCTGTCAAACACAGTGTTGCACCGGTTACAGCAGACAATCACCTTTTAAATCTCTTACATTCAAAGTGAACAAAGAAGAAGAAGGACATTGGAAATTAGACAAAAACATAAAATAGAGTATAGATTGGTTACTTGATTGATGGGTTATCTCATGTATGTACTGAGACCATCATTTTTTTTGGTAGGTATAGGGACCCATTTTAACAATACAAACAAAAAACAAAAGATAAAAACAGATTAAAAAAGAAAAGAAAAGAAAATAATAAAGAAAATAAAAAAATAAAAAAGAGAAAAAAAAACCCAATACAAACAAATGATCGGTTAGTTGACTGATTGATTTAAGCAAGCCGTTGCATTGGTAGTTAATAATGATCAGAAAAAAAGGAAGATTAACTGAATGACAGACTGGTTACCTGGCAGTTGACCTCAGGAATAAAGGTGAGAGGGAATTTTCCTTTCTGGTACATCATCTTCACTGTTTTAGTCTCGTTCTGAAGACAGCAGCGAAAAAAAAAAAAGCAGTGTTTTTCAGTGAGCCAAATGCCCTCATTCTCAATGCAACGCACTGCTACAGCTAACCTATGGAATGGCTATTTTTATATAATCATCACATCTTCAGTTCAAATTGCCTTCTTTATCCATGTATATACGTATTGTATATACACTCCAATGTTTAAACTGTACAATTTCAGCTGTGTCAGCTCTGACCTGGACAAAAAGAGTCATTTGTACAGGTTGCATGATAAAAATTTGCTTTGTGAATTTCCAAGTAAAATGATGAATTCAGATTGCCTAACTGAATGACTACATGACTGAGTAAATAAACCCATGCTTGAGTACATAACTCCACGGAGGGAGAAATGCTGTCCAGCTGCTTATTGTGAAAGACTAATATTGGAATGACAAGGCCTTGCCCATTCCTGAAATCACAAAGTTTTTCAAGACCCAACAATTTCTTTCAGAATGTTACATGTGGGAAACAGGTGTCAATGCATGAATCAGGGGCAATGCAGGTGTCATAATAAGTCATCCCCAGTAAGTAGTTGATGCTCGACATACAGAAGGGTGACAAATGAAAGGAAAAGTCAACCAAGTGTCTTAGTAAGAAGTTGGGCTACAACGAGCCTCCAGAGCAGCTTCAGTGCTCCTCATCACAGGTTCTACAAATCCCTGAACTCTACTGGAGGGATGGACACCATTCTTCCAAAAGATATTCCCTCGTTTGGTGTTTTGATGATAGTGGTGAAGAACGCTGTCTAACATGTCAGTCTAAAATCTCCCATAGGTGTTCATATGGGTTGAGATGTGGTGACTGCAAGGGTCATGGCATATGATTTTTTTTTTTCCCATACACATCAAACCATTCAGTGACCCCCTCGTACCCTGTGGATGGGGGCATTGTCATCCTGGAACAGACCCCTCCCATCAGGATAGAAATGTCTCATCATAGGACAGAGGTGATCACTCAGAATAACTTTGCATTGATTTGCAATACCCTTCCCTCTAAGGGCCCTGGCACACCAGGCTGACGGTCGGCCGTCAGCCAATGTCAGGCCGTCAGTGACCCTAGTTTTTTTGGTGTGTCCCGCACCGTCGGCACTAGTCGGACCCATCGACAGCTTTTCGGCATGTTGAATCGACGGAGCCCGTCGGTGAGAGAGATCACTGATTGGCTGTTCAGCTTAGCTTAGCGAATCAGTGCAGAACGTACATGCTAGCTGGCCATCGGCTGTAGTTTTTGTGGTATGTTGACGTGCTACTTTTTGGCCCAGACGGTAGGCGACATGAGGTGGCGTAACAGTCGGCCTTCGTCGCCGCTAGTCGGTTTGGTGTGTCTGGGCCCTAAGGGGTCAAGTGGACCCAAACCATGCCTGGAAAATGCCCCCACAGCGTAACAGAGCCCCCAGACCCCCTCACTGTAGGGGTCAAGCATTCAGGCTTTTCCTTTGTCACCTGTCTGTGTTAATACTATGCAAACAAATCAGGATAAAACAATTCTTTATGCTTTCTTTATGTCCAGATGAACCAATTCAGCTTTCTTTGAAATTATGCTCCATGGCAATGAAAGGATGAAAGATTTGTCAAATTCATATCATAATGCCAGCACGCCCTAGTGCCCTGCCTGCAACACCCAACACAGCTATACATTAAAAAAAAAAACCCAGAGGTGACTGATAACCTGTGGCTACATTTTGAGTCATCCAATGTTTCACTCTTTACCCAGACCTATCTCTTCTTTTTTCCCATTTAATACTATACTTTGTTCTCAAATAGGTTTTCCACTTGTAATTAGGCGTTAAGTGTGTACACTAAACTTTTTTTTTCTACTGCTGAAAATAACTGTACTGAGCTGTTCCTTCAAATTACTAAGGGATGCAATATGACAAAGTAAATCTCTTAAAAGTTCCACAGTTTAAAACTTTGTGTATCTTAACAAACATCCCAACCGAACGGCTGCCTCTTTGATACTGCTGTCCAGCGCAGGGCAGATTTAACAAGGAAGCTGCGAAAAATATGGCAGCTGTGCGACCACGCAACATAATCTGTGGAACCCAGACAAACTGCAGTTTTTCCTGCTTGTCTTTGTCTACAGATCCAGACATCTGCCTGTAGACAAGACAGGAAACACCAGCCAGTGCTGCCTTCACACTGCATTACCTTATTGAGTCTGAATGTAGAGTCAGATGTGAGGTCCGCCTTGAACTGCTTGTCCCAGTTGCCTTTAAAGTAGATGGCGTTGACCAGCACCAGTCTGGTCATTTCATCCACTATTCCCTTTTTCAGCAGATTCTTGATCTTATCTGGTGGACAACATTCAGGCGTTACCACATGGTGTCAATCATGAATTGACCAAAGACACAGAGTTCAATACAACATAGACACACACTAAATCGGTGTCTCCATCCACCACTGACCAACCAACTGTAAAGTAACCTTTACGTGTGTGTGTGTTTGTGAGAGAGAGAGAGAGAGAGAGAGAGAGAGAGAGAGAGAGAGAGAGAGAGAGAGAGAGAGAGAGAGAGATCCACCTTGTGTCTGCTTTTCCACCCAGGTGTTGATGTCAACCCTGGCCCTCTCTGAATTGGTCCGGAAATCCACAGGCACCAGCTCTGCATTGTAGTGCTTCCTGGTTTCCCCAAGAAACTCCTGAAAACCACCGTCGCACAATTATTACTACCAATTCCGATCAGTCTAGCTAAACAATCTAGGCCAGAAAAAAAGTCACATTTATTTTGGCCAGATGTTTCAGCCTCTGTGTAGTATACTTGATTGCTCCACATTCTTACATGGTGACATGCTTGTATCCCCACCCATTCATTCACCTTTATCTTACACAGTATGATTACCTATACCTCTGATTCACACAAATTCAGGTCAACACACCCACACAAAAATACACATACAGTACTGGTCTATAGTTTAGACACACTTACTCATGGTAGGGTTTATCTTTATGTTCACTACAATTCACTTAAGTACTAACTGAAACAACTTGTTGGGGGTGGGGGGCATAGGCAATGGCTTCAAGATTCTGAAAACTATACATTCAGTCAGGTGTGTCCAAACATTTGACTAGTATTGCACAGACAAACACACCTCCACAAACTGGTAGGACTGCTCTCCATACAGCCTGTTGGCCAGGCTGAGGGAGTACGGTGTTCCCGGCCTGTTCAGCTCACTCATCAGTTTAGCAAAGCCGACATGGACGTCACCCTCGGCCTTCTGTAGTTGCAGGGACTGTGGACAGCCAAAAATAAAAGACAACAAACAAAACCGGATTAGAATCCTGTAGGACAGAAAGACGATAAGTGAAGCTGCCATCTATGAGTACCATTACCACTACGAGTACCTTTACTATAGCCTAGTGTTTAGGAAAAAACATTTCCACCAGATAAACCAGTTTATCTGACAATACCAGCACCACGTCTGTGTTAATGCTGCATTACAAAAAAACAAAAAAAAAAACCACAGCGAGCCAGATAAAAATGTTGCCATACCACATGGAAATACCAGTTCAAGCAGAGGGAAGCGCTATGTAAAACACTCTCTCTCACTCTCTTTCTCTAACACACACAAACACACACACACACCTCCGGTGTAGTTTTATTTACATCCTTATTGTGGTAATAAATGAAAAAACAGACCTTTAAAATGTTTGTGAGAGAATTCAGGATGGTGCGATTTTGTTGCTTCCTATTTTTTCGCCCTGTTAAAGGTTTTTTTTAGGGAGTTGTTCCTTATCCGATAAGAGGGTCTAAGGACAGGATGTTGTGTTGCTGTTAAGCCCACTGAGGCAAATTTGTAATTTGTGATATTGGGCTATACAAATAAAATTGATTTGATTTGCTGTACATCCACTTCAGTATGGTAACAATTATCAAGTACTTGTAAAAGTGAAATTTAAGGGTGATATTAAAGTTATCCCCAGTTTTACCTTAATTGGAATGACTCTGTTATAAAATGACATTTATTCTTCGTGTATATTTTATCCTAATTTAATGGTGAGGTCCAACTCGTGCATAGCATGTATGTGTTATTGCACTGGCAAGTCTGTGTGCAACTACGCTGTGGTTTTCTGTCATTTCCACTTGAGAGCAAGACCCTTAATATGACAAAAGCGGGGAAATCAAGAAAAAAAATACAAAAAGAGAGAAAAAGAAAACTCATGACCACCATGCTTAATCATTGTTTGGACGAAGTCTAAACAATAGTGTTTGTACACAGCTCATAACCAGCACCTTGCACCAAAAATTGTTTTCCGCAGTTGCTTGCTTGCATTTACTCCTACGTAGTTGCCTCCACACTGTCAATTACAGAAGCCCAATAATTCATCCCCACTGTCCCAACTACCAAACTTTATTTTTAGAGACATATGAGGGTAGGATGTTAGCAGGCAAGGGGCTTGAGAAAACAAGTGTGAGATTCCCCATGGAAACACCCATGCAACAGGGTGTTGAATGTTTCAAATATATCTGGGTGCAGCCTGCAGAATGGGGCAGCGGGCGGGGTGAGACATCGATTCGGGTGGGGTTAAACATCGATTGCATTGGTTTGGACTTGGGTTTGGGCGGGGTTAAACACGGTCAGGGTTGGGGTTAGGGATGGGTGGGAGGGATTAAATGTTTGACTTTGAACCCCAACCCCATTCTGCAGGCCGCAGCCAGGTACTCCTCAAATGTTTCCCGCTCACCAGTGACACTGCTCAGCTGCCTGGTTAGTATAAAAAAAAAGTCTTTGGTTAGTTAACCCTTTTTCTGTTTTTGGTTACCGCTGTCAGCAGATGCAGTGGGAGTTTGCTGATCTGGACCTGTTGCTGCATCTGCATCTGCTCTGCTCCCGTCTCCCTTGGCTTCTCTGCCTTTGAGAAGCAGAGGACCTGGAGGTGCAATCAGTAGTGCTTCGCATCATTAGAAACACCATGAAACTCTGTGCGTGTGTGTGTACGTGTGTACCTAAAAAAAACGTTTTCTATCTGTTAACTGTGGTATGTTTAGCTTAGATGTTGGCCAGCAGGGTAAGAGAGAGGACAAGACATTTTGGGACAACACTCTCTGGGGACTGCCTGATGAAAGGGATCCTGCCAGCAACACCAATCTATGGTCACCTCTCCCATTTCACACATGCGCACACACACCTGGACACACCCAAACATAGGTAGGTGGATTAGATTTCAGAGTCGGAGTCACCCTAAATGTGTAGGAGTTTGTTCTGGCTGATAACGGTGTCAAATCAGAATGAAAAACTTTGACTGTACAACGGTGCATACCTAGGTTCACTGTAGGGTGATGGAAGAACCTTTGAAAAGCTGGGAAAGGACAACGCAGTTTTATGCAATAAGGAGCAGATATTAAGTTATGGCTATACAAACCATTACCATTATGCTACAGACAGGCGAGTGACTGGTTCAGATGAGGAACCCAGCTGTTTGGCCTTGAGAGATCAGCTAACCTGGTAGTGAAACTTTTACCACCAATGCAACCAAACTAGTTTTGTTGCACTCTCACACTAAGTTCATTTAACATGGACATGCATTCTTGTCTATGAAAAGATGCCCCAAGGTGTGCCACTTTGGATAAAAGCATCTGCTAAATAAGAAAACATAAATGTAAATGGCGCACTTGCTCCTTGGCTCAACCTTTGGCTTACTAACTTGCTTACAGACATTGGTTATGATATAGAAGTGGCTGAACAAAGTGTCTATACAGGGAACTGATAAGGTGAACCACTTTATTGCACTGTAGGTGTGTATCACTCCTGCATGTTCTGTATGGTTGGTCGCCCCTTATAAAAGCATGGGTGAGTCCATGCTTCAGTCATTTTGCTGACATTGCATGTCTCATATTGTCTGACTCATTTTGAATGAAGGCCAACAGATACAGCCGAGCAGGCTACCACTTCACACACCCGCAGAGTGAAAACTTCTTTCGAAGGAAAGTCAAAACCATCTAACTGGTGGAGTTTAATCGCTGACAGTGAAGTGAGATTGTAAAAAAAAAAAAAGTACAACGCTATTGTTTAAATAAATCTCTAGGGCATTCACCTCATCTGGAAATTAAATCTGAGCTGATACAGTGGAAATCTTAACTGCAGCAGTAGAGAGAGAGAGAGAGAGAGAGAGAGAGAGAGAGAGAGAGAGAGAGAGAGAGAGAGAGAGAGAGAGAGAGAGAGAGAGAGAGAGAGAGAGAGTGTGCGTGTATACCTCTGACATCTGTGTGGCTGTGTTGCCCCTGGCCCCCAGCATCACCATGGCCAGAGCAGAGGAGATGCTGAGAGGAGAGTAAAAGACATTGCCAGTCTTCTTTTCTTCAGTCAGCTTTTTCAACAAATCCAGGGAGAAAGTGGTGTTGGCTTCAGATAGCGGGGTGGATGATGCCATTGTGTCTGAAATAAACAAAGAGCCACACAATATTATCTTCTACTAAGCTCAGGTTTATTAACATCGGAGTTTGCACATACTAAGAATTTGCCTTTGTGGGATGCTCACAACATAAAGACAAATGTCATGACCGCAATGTTGAAAAATGAAAAAGAACTAACTTCTAAACTCTATGAAAAATACCTAATACGCACCCAAGATGATCAAAATAATTACATAGCCATCTAAAGCAATATGTGGTGGGGACTGCAAAAACAATTCCCCTGTTCAAACAAGTTAATTGCCGTACAGTGTGCTACATCAAATTAACTGTTTACGTCCACACTACTTTCTAAAACGCTGTTTGCTGGATCTTGGACCTCCTCACTAACAGATCTCAGAGAGTGAGAGTGAATGGACATTTCTCTCGACCAACTTCAATATCAACCAGCTCTCGCCAGGGCTGTGTGCTTTCTCCTCTCCCATACATCCTGTACACCAATGACTGCCGCAGTGAGACTGAAAACAATCACATCAGTAAATGTGAAAGTAAATAAGAAAAGTTTATATAGCACCTTTCAGAGTCACAGAGTGCTTCACAATGAAAGAAAAGGAAAAAGATAATAAAAATAATTTAAAATAGTGATAAGAGTATGAAATATCCCATGGCCCTGTCAGATTTTTTTTTTCAAATGGCATCAAAAAACCGTTTTGGAATTAAATGTGACAAAGACCAAGGACACGTGTATTGATTTTAGATGTCATCACTCCTGCCCTATCAACACCACACTTAACAGCCAGAATGCAGAAATCGTTGAATTGCGCAGGTACGAGTAATTGATAACAAGCTGAGTTTTGACTGTAACACCAATATGTTGTGTTTATAAAAAAAAAAAACAGCAGCATCTTTTTTTTCTTTTTTGGTCTGATGAAGCTGGCGGAGTTGGACGTTGATGGGTCCCGGATGTCCTTGTTTTACACATCTTTCACTGAGTCAGTTTTTACTTGTTCTTTTATCTGTTGGCATGCTTCTCTCAATCGAAAACACGAAAACGCTTTAACAAAGGTGTTCAAGGGTCTGTAGCAATAATCACAGGTACTCAACAGGAAGGTCGGTCTGATCTGTATAATGAAGAGTTAACAGAGAGCAGAATCTCTCCTGTGGGACAGCACCCACTGTGGCCATGTGGCTGCTGTTGGAAACACCCAGCAGGTGCAAACAGCCCCTCGTACCCTCATCCAACTCACTGTCAGACTCCAGCAGAAAAGGCTCAAATCAGCTTGTCCACCCAAGCACGCTTGTTTGTTTGTTTGTTTGTTTTTACATCGTTTTAATTTATGCTAACACACTGTTGTTTTACTCTTTTTTTTACTCGGTTTCAATGTTTGATTGCCTTGTTTTTTTTCTTCTTAACTTTAAGTTATAACTGTTCACAGTGCCGCACAGCCCCTCTGGGTACAAACACACTTACCTCTACTACTCCTTTCTAAAACTGTTAAAACCACACCCCACACGCCACCCTCCGGTACTTACATGCGCTCGTCTCCGGTCGACAAGTGACTCTCCCTTTGCTGGCAACGGATGACGCATTTAAGGCTGAGCCCTCTCTGAACGATACGCAGAGACACGCCCGACTCTTCCGCTTCCTCATACGTCCTTCTACGGCAAGCCGGTTAATCAAAAAGCGCTCCTCCTCCTCCTCCTCCTCCTCCTCCTCCCCCGCGTTGAATTTCCTGCGAAATGAGCTCATCCTCAATTCGCAAAAAGAGAGATACGGGCCATCGCTTCATCAGAGAAGAGCCATAATAAAAAAAAAACAACAACAACAAAAGTATGTTGTAACGAGCACGCTAAATAGACTCGCTAGCCCTTGGCTAATGGGTCGGACCCTTTAGTCGACTGGTTAACGTAGTCGCCCGTGGAGCCGGAGACACGGGTTCCGCGTCCCGGCTGCGGCTGTTCGCGGCGGACCTCCGAATTCGCCACATTGGTGTCAGAAGTGGGATGAGGGACCGAGCCGGGAAGGATGAGCAGCAAGTT
The DNA here is from genome assembly GCF_029633865.1 of Lampris incognitus. Classification (NCBI taxonomy): domain Eukaryota; kingdom Metazoa; phylum Chordata; class Actinopteri; order Lampriformes; family Lampridae; genus Lampris; species Lampris incognitus. The sequence continues at coordinate 23,019,449 of NC_079229.1, read as the reverse complement.
AGGGCGATCAAGGATAGAGATGAAAATGTGCTGACAAACGAGGAGAGGGTGCTGAGAAGGTGGAAGGAGTACTTTGAGGGGCTGGTGAATGAAGAAGATGAGAGCGAGAGAAGGGGGGGATAGTGAATCAGGAAGTGCAGTGGATTAGCAAGGACGAAGTGAGGGCAGCTATGAAGAGGATGAAGAGTGGAAAGGCAGTTGGTCTTGATGACATACCTGTGGAGGCATGGAGGTGTTTAGGAGAGATGGCAGTGGGGTTTTTAACTAGATTGTTTAACACAATCTTGGAAAGTGAGAGGATGCCTGAGGAGTGGAGGAGAAGCATACTGGTACTGATTTTCAAGAACAAGGGCGATGTGCGGAGCTGTAGCAACTACAGAGGTATAAAGTTGATGAGCCACAGCATGAAGATTTGGGAAAGAGTAATAGAAGCTAGGTTAAGAGGAGAGGTGATGATCAGCGAGCAGCAGTATGGGTTCATGCCACGAAAGAGCACCACAGATGCGATGTTTGCTTTGAGAATGTTGATGGAGAAGTATAGAGAAGGTCAGGAGTTAAATTGTGTCTTTGTGGATTTAGAGAAAGCACATGAGAGGGTGCCAAGAGAAAAGGTATGGTATTTTATGAGGCGGTTGGGAGTGGCAGTAAGTATGTAGGAGTGGTGCCGTATACGTATGAGGGCAGTGTGACAGTGGTGAGGTGTGCAGTCGGAATGATGGATGGTTTCAAAGTGGAAGTGTGATTACATCAAGCATCGGCTCTGAGCCCTTTCTTGTTTGCAATGGTGATAGACAATTTAACGGATGAGATCAGGAAGGCATCTCTGTGGACTATGATGTTCGTGGAGGACATTGTTGTCTGTATGGAGCAGGGTGAGGAAAGCCTGGAGAGGTGAAGGTATGCACTGGAGAGATGAGGAATGAAAGTCAGTAGGAGCAAGACGGAATACATATGCGTGAATGACAGGGAGGACAGCAGAATGGTGAGGATGCAAGGAGTGGAGGTGACGAAGGCATATGAGTATAAATACTTGGGGTCAACTGCCCAACGTAACGGGAAGTGCAGAAGAGAGGTGAAGAAGAGAGTGCAGGCAGGATGGAGTGGGTGGAGAAGAGTGTCAGGAGTGATTTGTGACAGAAGGGTACCAGCAGGAGCTAAAGGGAAGGTTTACAAGATGGTTGTGAGACCAGCAATGTTATATGGTTTGGAGACAGTGGCACCGACGAAAAGACAGGAGGCGGAGCTGGAGGTGGCAGAGTTGAAGATGCTAAGATTTTCATTGGGAGTGATGAAGAAGGACAGGATTAGGAACGATTATATTAGAGGGACCGCTCAAACTGGATGGTTTGGAGACAAAGCAAGAGAGGCAAGATTGAGATGGCTTGGACATGTGTGGAGGAGAGATGCTGGGTATATTGGGAGAAGGATGCTGAATATGGAGCTGTCAGGGGAGAGGAACCAAAGAGGAGGTTTATGGATGTGGTGAGGGAGGACATTGCAGGTTGCTGGTGTGACAGAGGAAGATGTAGAAGACAGGAAGAAATGGAAACGGATGATCCGCTGTGGCGACCCCTAACGAGAGCAGCCGAAAGTAGTAGTAGAGGTGTAAGAAGTGGGATGGTGAGACCGTGAGGCCATCGGAAGCGCGTGCGCCCAGAGGCGTGAGGGAGTTGATATGCTGAAGCGCGGGGACACGCTTCCCGAAGGAGGGGGTAGTGTAACGTGCACGGATAAATAGACTCGCTAGCCCTTGGCTAACGGGTCGGACCCTTTAGTCGACTGGTTAACGTAGTAGCCCGTGGTGTGGGAGACCCGGGTTCGCGTCCCGGCTGTAGCTGTTCCCGGGCTGCCCACCGAATTCGCTACAATATATTATAGTTTAAAGTGTATTAAGGAAACGAAAATGATCTCACAAATGCGTTAAGAAAATGTTTGCCCAAGGCATCCGGGTGGCGTAGCGGTCTGTTCCGTTGCCTACCAACACGGGGATCAGCGGTTCGAATCCCCGTGTTACCTCCGGCTTGGTCGGGCGTCCCTACAGACACAATTGGCCGTGTCTGCGGGTGGGAAGCCGGATGTGGGTATGTGTCCTGGTCGCTGCACTAGCGCCTCCTCTGGTCGGTCGTGTGCCTGTTCGGGAGGGAGGGGGAGGGGGAACTGGGCGGAATAGCGTGATCCTCCCACGCACCACGCCCCCCTGGCGAAACTCCTCACTGTCAGGTGAAAAGCAGGGGCTGGCGACTTCACGTGAAACGGAGGAGGCATGTGGAAGTCTGTAGCCCTCCCCGTATCGGCAGAGGGGATGGAGCAACGACCAGGACGGCTCGGAAAATAGGGTGATTGGCCGGAAAAAAATTGGGGAGAACGGGGGACGTTTACTCAAAATCAAACCGCTCTCTCTGTCCATCTACCAATTCTCTGTGCCGAGATGAATGGCATAACTCGACACAGTATCAAGTACGACCAAGGCAATTTGGCGGTTTTGGATTTTCAAAGTTTAATATCCATCCATCCATCCATCCATTATCCGAACCTCTTATCCTGCTCTCAGGGTCGCGGAGATGCTGGAGCCTGTCCCAGCAGTCATTGGGCGGCAGGCGGGGAGACACCCTGGACAGGCCGCCAGGCCATCACACAGGGCCGGCCGACGACACACACACACACACACACCTAGGGACAATTTAGTGCGGCCGATTCACTTGACCTACATGTCTTTGGACTGTGGGAGGAAACCGGAGCGCCCGGAGGAAACCCACGCAGACACGGGGAGAACATGCAAACTCCCCACAGAGGACGACCCAGGACTGCATTCCGGAAATTCGCGACCCGGGACGACCCCCAAGGTTGGACTACCCCAGGGCTCGAACCCGGGACCTTCTTGCTGTGAGGCGACCACACACTGCGCCACTGTGCCGCCCAGTTTTAGATCAATTGCACAAAAAAAGTTATGATAAAATCTACCTAAAACGACCATGAGTGGTCAAAATAACGGCGCGTAATTTGTGCGTCATCGTGCACGTCACTATTTATGACGTAGTTGGTCGCGTCATTTCCTTCGCGGAGTTCATTGCTCTGTCCTAGAAACACGTTAGCGTTCTCCAGGGCAGAGAAATAATTTAAACTATATTTTTGATTATTTCCAGCATGTCTGGGTACAACCGCCGTTTCAGACGCACCAGGACTACCACCGAGGTGTTGCAGTATTTACAGGCGTTGGACAGCGGCCATTTTAAATTGTTTGAACAACAGTATGAAGTTGTTAAAATGTTAATTTTGGTGTCAGTCGTTTCTTAACAGACATACTAACATATACAGTGTATTAATAGCTCAATTGGGTTTTTATCTTGACAATAGTTTAAAAACTGGCGGTCATTTTGACCGCCGATAGTCGTTATCTGGCCAAAGGCTTTGGTTTGTGTGTATTAATCAACTAGATGATTTTTAGATTAATTATAAAGTTGCAATACATAAACTTTCTTGTTCAAGAAGTTCCAGCCCCATTGAGGAAGTCTGTCTTGGTGCTTGCTCACAACTTCCAGGCAAACTACTGGATGATGTGTCTTTTGAGTGTTTCGCATGAAGGCCCTTGGTTGAATTGGGTGCATCACAGAGGAAGAGAAGTACTTTTCTAACTTGTTCTACTATTTTGACTGGGGATGTTTTTGAGCTAGCACATCCTAGAGAATGTATGAGGCATGTGCTACTGGTGGGTGAAGTAGTGGAAAGGGACTTCAGTGTACCAATACTTTTCTACTACCATATCACAAACTGCACTACTGAGTGACAAATGAGGTAAAAGACATACATAATCTTTGCATATCAGCTGTTTTTAATAAAGAAAACATACGTTGGTTATGTACAACCATCTATGAGAAAAATACTGTATAATTCTTTATAGCCATGTTTTCAGGACATTTCTCAACCAATACTTAAAACATAATAAAGGAATATTGAAAGTGGACCACACACACGCCACTTATTACCACCTTAACCTCCATGCATGAACAAATTGTGTTAAAACGGCCAGATTTGTGGAATCAACCAAGTTTTATGGAATTTTCTCACGTGTGTACAATGACTTTGCTGATCAGAGTTCCCTTTTCCTCTCATGCTATAAGTAAATTCATTAACATTAATTCAAAGGCATTACAAAGTCTAAAGGCATCTCTTTTAAGTGCATCTCGTATCTAATGGGTGGATTCACGTTGGCCCATTTTTCTCTCCAACACTGTTGAATAAGGTGGCCAAAGCGAGTACAAATTACACTCTGCAATTAGCTGCGACAATATATTCAATATTTGAAACACTGGACAAGTAGTTAGCCACAAACAGCCAAGAATAATGCAGTAGAACGGTAGAGTCATGGTAGAGAGGTAAATAAGCATAAAACCAGAGTAAAAAGTAAAAATAGAAACATCAGGTTGAAGATTTACAATTGATATGTTAAGTCACTCACATATGTTGATAGTCCAGTTTTTTTTCCTCCAGGAAACAGGGATAACACCAGAACTTCAAAAAAAAATTACCATGTCACGCAGTTTCTTTACCAACCTAAGATTATATAAATGGCAATAGCAACGAAGAGACAATTAACTGACAAAGTGCTAAATTAAAGAGAATTAACCACCCTCTATGACTGATGACAAGGATACTATGCAAGCAATTCCATACTTAACATTATATGAGAGAGTGTGCTTCACTGTCACTATTGGCATGACAGTGATGTGGTCAGGACTGAGGCGCTTGCGCCAAGTTCCGTAAGCATCACTGAAGTCTGATCCAAACCAACCAAACCCCTTTCTTGCCTGTGCTTGCAACCCCCAACTGTTAGTAGTATGACTATCACTGGCCAGGATTTGTCTGTAATTTATACAAAATAGCAAGTTTGGTCTGACATTAATATCAACTCATTTACATTTGCATTTCCATGCCAACGGTACTGATTGGTTAGACAGAAGGAGTAAGCTGGGAAGGATGGGCAGCAGGTTAGGGCGATGAAGGATAGAGATGGCAATGGCAAGGAGGCAGTGAGGACAGCTATGAAGAGGATGAAGAGTGGAAAGGCGGTTGGGTCCTGATGACATACCTGTGGAGGCATGGAGATGTTTAGGAGAGAGGGCAGTGGAGTTTTTAACTAGATTGTTTAACACAACCTTAGAAAGTGAGAGGATGCCTCAGGAGTGGAGAAGAAGTATACTGGTACCGATCTTCAAGAATAAGGGTGATGTGCAAAGCTGTAGTAAGTACGGAGGTATAAAGTTGATCAGCCACAGCATGAAGATAAGGGAAAGAGCAGTGGAAGTGAGGTTAAGAGGAGAGGTGACGATTAGCGAGCAGCAGTACGGTTTCATTCCACAAAAGAGCACTACAGATGCGATGTTTGCTTGGAGAATGTTCACTGAGAAGTATAGAGAAGGTCAGAAGGAGTTACAATGTGTCTTTGTGGATTTAGAGAAAGCATATGACAAGGTGCCGAGAGAACAGGTGTGGTATTGTATGAGGAAGCTGGGAGTGGCAGAGAAGTATGTAAGAGTGGTGCAAGATACGTATGAGGGCAGTGTGACAGTGGTGAGGTGTACGGTAGTAATGATGGATGGGTTCAAGTGGAGGTGGGATTACATCAAGGATTGGCTCTGAGCCCTTTCTTGTTTGAAATGGTGACGGATGGGTTGGTAGACAAGATCAGGCAGGAGTCTCCGTAGACTTTTGACGTTCATGGATGACATTGTGATTTAGTGAGAGTAGGTTGCAGGTTGAGGAAAGCCTGGGAGAGGTGGAGGTATGCACTGGAGAGAGGAGGAATGAAAGTCAGTAGGAGCAAGATGGAATACATATGTGTGAACAAGTGATTTGGTTTTATCTAAAGGAATAGCCGTTTCTGATCTGAATGTCTTACCAACCACATCTACTGTGTCTGATAATTTTCTCATCAAATTTGAATCATTATTGGCCTGTCCAGTTAATGTCAGCACAGATGAAATTGCCACTCGCCATATCGGTCCCTCCACTGTAGCTGCATTTGGCCAGCAGCTGCCTGAAGTCTTGGCTCCTTTCACTGTGGTAAATGACTGTTGAAAATTTCACTAGTGACTTAAATGTGGCCCTCTCTAGTCTCCTCGATTCAGTTGCACCTCTCACTACCAGAGCTAGGCGACTAAAGAGGCCTACACCCTGGTTTAATGATGAGACACGTGCTCTTAAGCGGACCTGCAGGAGACTGGAATGTAAATGGCGAAAATCAAAATTGGAAACTTTTTACCTATCGTGGCATGAGTGTTTATTGAAATACAAGCGTGCTTTATCTACTGCAAAAACATTGTATCTCTCTCACTTAATATTAATAAACATAACCCCAGATTTCTCTTTGACACTGTATCTAAACTTACTAAAAAGCAGTCGTCTATTAGCTGCTCACCATTCACAGCCCATGAATTTCTAGATTTTTTTCTGCAATAAGGTTGAGGAGATCTTAAACAAAATTAGTTCAACTCCATCTACTCCAGCAGATCCTGTCATACTAAATTCATATCTACACAATGAGTCACTGTCAGTTCCAGTTATTACAGCTTTTGAGACTATCTCACTTGATACTTTGACTAAGTTCGTGTCAGCTTCTAAACCAACTGCTTGCCTACTTGATCCCTTACCAGCAAAACTTTTTAAAGACCTCTGGCCTTTTCTTGGACCTACAATGCTAGACATCGCTAATTTATCTCTTACTACTGGCATTGTTCCCAGCAGTTTTAAGACAGCTGTGGTTAAACCTCTACTTAAAAAACCGCACCTTGATCCAGGGTCTCTTAATAACTATCGGCCAGTCTCTAATCTTCCATTCTTCTCTAAAGTACTAGAGAGAGTTGTGTATCAACAACTTTTGACCCATATAAAAGAAAACGATCTATATGAACCTTTTCAGTCGGCTTTCAGGCCCTGTCACTCCACTGAAACTGCTCTGACCAGAGTGGTCAATGATCTTCTACTGGCGATCGACTCTGATTCCACTTCTGTGCTTCTACTACTGGACCTCAGTGCAGCCTTTGACACCATTGATCACTGTATACTTTTGGATAGATTAAATTGTAATTTTGGTGTCTCTGGCTTAGCTCTCTCTTGGCTTAAGTCCTATTTATCTGGAAGAACACATTGTGTCTGCTTTAATAATATTGTAGCGAATTCGGGGGACAACGCAGCCACAGGAACTGCCGCGGCCGGGAAGCGAACCCATATCGCCCGCACCACAGGAGACATCGCTAACCGCTCGACTAAAGGGTCAGACCCGCGAGCCAGCGGCCAGCATGTCTTCTTATTCATGCACGTTACAATATTATATCAAAATTTTCTGACATTAAACATGGTTTGCCACAGGGCTCAGTACTTGGCCCTCTACTTTTCTCTCTTTACATTACACCTCTTGGCCAAATTATACGCAGTTACGGAATAGATTTCCATTGCTATGCTGATGATACACAGCTGTATGTGCCTATAAGGGCTGATGATCATACTCAAATCACTAACTTAGAGGCCTGCTTGGCTACTGTGAAAAACTGGATGTCACTTAACTTTCTGCTTTTAAATTCAGATAAAACTGAGATGCTAGTCATTGGCCCTGCTAGACACAGACACCAATTTGATCAAGTAACGATAACAATCGACAACTCTGTGGTTTCACAAAGTGTGGCAGCCAAAAATCTTGATGTTACGTTTGATCCCAGCCTTTCCTTTGATAAGCACATTAAAGAAATCACCAAGTCTGCCTTTTTTAATTTACGTAACATATCTAAAATTCGGTCTTTTCTCTCCATGGCTGACGCAGAGATTCTAATACATGCATTTGTTTCATCCAGACTTGATTACTGTAATGTTCTGTTCTCAGGTCTGCCACATTCTAGTACTAAAAGTCTTCAGATGGTTCAGAATGCTGCTACTAGAATCCTAACTAAAACTAGGAAATTTGACCATATTACACCAATTCTTGCCTCCCTTCATTGGCTTCCTATCCATGTTAGATCAGAATACAAGGTGCTTCTGCTGACTTATAAAATCCTAAATGGGCTTGCTCCATCCTACCTGTCTGATCTCCTTAAACCTTACATGCCATCTCGAGCACTTCGTTCTCAAAATACAGGGCTCCTGTGTGCACCCAAAGTTAAAAAGAAGTCAGCTGGTGGCAGGGCCTTTTCCTATCGGGCTCCATTTTTGTGGAATAAACTGCCTGCTGCCATCAGACAATCGGAGTCTGTTGAGTCCTTTAAATCCAAACTTAAAACTCATCTTTTTTCCTTAGTTTACAACTAGTTGCCTTTAAGTTGAGTGCTTCACAACCTGTACTGGATGGCGGGTTGGTTTGCTGTCTCAATGAATTTACCAACCAATCTTCTGCCGACGAGATTACCGAGTATAGATTATGACGAATTGATGTCTTAATTGATTATGGCTAATGACTATTGCAGACTGTTCTCTTCTCTAACATGTCTTTTCTCTCTCTCTGAATTATGTCTTCTCCTTTCTCTTTCTCTGTGTTTGAATGGTGTCATGTGAGTCTCTCTTGCATGCATGTGCGGTCGATTCTCCTCCTAGGTCTCCATGGTGATGGTGGCCGCCATTTGGATGCTGCCTGCCCTTCCACTGCTCACCTAAGTTTTTCTTAGTACATGATGATGCTGGTCGTGTGGCTTGGGTCCTCAACTGCTCCGTTGGCACGTGGATACTGCTTGGCATCCTGTGCATCATGTTCTTCATACATTTTATGTCCATTATAATTCTGTTATCCTCTTTCAATGTTGTATTATGTAAATTGTGTGAACACAACATCCATTGCACGCTGTCCGTCTTGGGAGAGAGAGCCCTCCTCTGTTGCTCTCCCTGTGGTTTCTTCCTATCTTTTCTCCCTGTTAAAGGGTTTTTTTTAGGGAGTTTTTCCTTATCCGATGAGAGGGTCTAAGGACAGGATGTTGCGTTGCTGTTAAGCCCACTGAGGCAAATTTGTAATTTGTGATATTGGGCTATACAAATAAAATTGATTTGATTTGATTTGAAGGGAGTACAGCGGAATGGTGAGGATGCAAAGAGTAGAGGTGATGAAGGTAGATAAGGTTAGATACTTGGGGCCAACTGTTCAAAGTAACGGGGAAAGTGGAAGAGAGGTGAAGAAGAGTGCAAGCAGGGTGGAGAAGAGTGTCAGGAGTGATTTGTGACAGAAGGGTACCAGCAAGAGCTAAAGGGAAGGTTTACAAGACGGTTGTGAGACCAGCTATGTTATATGGTTTGGAGACAGTGGCACTGATGAAAAGACAGGAGGCGGAGCTGGATGTGGCAGAGCTGAAAATGCTAAAATTTTCCTTGGGAGTGACGAAGAAGGCCAGGATTAGGAACGAGTATATTAGAGGGACAGCTCAGATTGAATGGTTTGGAGACAAAGCAAGAGAGGCAAGATTTAGTTTGGACATGTGCGGAGGAGAGGAGCTGGGCATATTGGGAGAAGGATGCTCAAGATGGAGCTGTCAGGCAAGAGGAAAAGAAGAAGGCAAAAGAGGAGGTTTATGGATCTGGTGAGGGAAGACATGCATGTGGTTGGGGTCACAGAGGAAGATGCAGAAGTCAGGTCGAGATGGAAATGGATGATCCGCTGTGGCGACCCCTAACGGGAGCAGCCAAAAGAAGATCTACATTTGCATTTCACTAGGTTATACAAGTACATAGGGTAAGATGTTCCATTTATATAAAGCCAACACTTTTGTGTGCTCTGAGCAGACTATAAAAAATGCAGCGAGCTAAAATATTTGCATGCATATGGTTATGTATAATAAGCTATTACAGCTGTAGATAATTATTTAAGATTGTATATAGTATATAAGTTATTTAACTAACTTGTGTTGCCACCTCAGTCAAGACAAGATTCCTTTAGCAGGTTTTCATACAGCATACAAAACATTACGGCTACCTGGCGAGTGAGGGGAATCCCGGTGACAATTGTGATCCCTATTACATTTGACCCTCTGATCTGTGTAAACTAGGGGGAGCAGACAGGTTTAAAAGATATTTAAGGTTTAAGACAACTGAGACATCAGTAAAGTTGTGAATATATCGAAGACAGACGAAAAAAGATCTAGGTTCATTTCAACAGGAGTTGACAGTAGATGCCAGGCTTGCTGGCTTGAGTGTTAAGTACAGCACTGCTAAGTTGTCCACAATTAAAAGTGTCCTGTGCGTATTCATTATAGTCCACCTGGAGGACATTGAGAGAGGAGAGAGAGCCAGACTAGTAGTGTTAAAACAAAAAAGTTAATGAAAAATGTAAAAAGAGGAATGGAGTGTAAGTGAGTTGTAACGCTTCCCTGTGTGATGAATCTCAGCTCCCTCTGTTTCACACTAAGGGTATGGAGATGATTATGTGGGTTCATGAATCTATCATGTCAACACTGCATGCAGGTTGTGTGGGTTTATTTTCATACATTGGGTCCTTTGATCAAATTGGAGCAATGTTTAATTCCCAGAGCATTGCTGAAACACAGTTGGAATTGGCTGCATGCCTTAAAAGCAGCAGTAATATCCGTCTGCCACTGGGTGTTTTCAATATGATAATGCCACAGGGGATATATCAAAATTGATAATGACAAATTTTTTCCCCCAAGGAATAGGCTCATTTTAAGAACATAAGGGATTCAGCTTAAGGCAGAAGCCTGCCCTATTGGCAGGCCTCAATCAAATCGAACATCTGTGGGATGAGATAAAACGAGCAGAGTAGAGATCCACCTGCAGCCAACTCAGCACAACTGTGGGAGGGATTCGAGTCAACATGAGAAAGAACTGCTTTGTGGTTTAAAATGGATCACGCAATACAGGAATGTCCTTAGTGTTTTGTACACTTAATGTAATGTTACTACATAAGAAATAACTATCACTGGGGCGCCTCCGTAGCCAGATGGTTACGGCGCATATTACACGGTCGCAACGTCACTGGTTCGATCCCAGCCAGCAACCTTTGTTGCATGTCATACCCCTCTCTCTCTCCCTCCCATTTCCTGTCTGCCTCTTCACTGTCACTGTCTAATAAAGGTAAAAAAAATGGCAAATTAAAAAAATAAATCATTTAGTTTTTTTTGGTTTTTTTGCTTTCTCTGTTAAATATTCTATCATATATAAGCTGATGGTTACATATAATATCAAAAATGGCACACAAATGCATGTTAATATCTGAGAACAGCTAGATCTAGCCTGACAAAATCCTTCGTAAATCATGATTTGTTAGTATGAAGTGCTACAGAAGGTTAAGCAAGTGGTTAAGTTGCTTTCAGTCCCAGAATTGAGTAAATTGGATGGGTTTTGCAAAATACCGAGTAAATTATTTGGTAAGGAGACAAGAAATACTTAGGGAACATGTTGTTCTTTTGTGTTTTTGTGGGGGTGGGGTTTAACTTGTTGAGTAATGACGTTAAGCTGGGTTCAGCTTCTTGTGAAAGATGATTCATTGTCCTTCCGTGTGGGCTTCTTATTTTGAGTGTAGCTCATAGATTGTGAGCAGTTGACTTTTATCTATGATGTTGTCCTTTCAAGTATCAGACGGATCCATCAAGGTTTGAGGGAGGATTGCTTTTGGGCGGTGCCAACTTCATGACATTGAAAAAATCCACCACCTGCCTGGGCACTTCTGCCAGCACATTCTGTGCAAGTGCTTCTCGAGGAGCCTAAAGAACAAAGGAAAGAGAAGTTAAAAAAGGTGTTTGAGCTTAATGTTGAAACCAAGGACCAGACCAGCTTAACAGAAGATGGTTGAACAAGCAGGAAAAAAGCAGGCATCTACACCGATCAGCAAAAACATTAAAACCACTGACAGTTAAGTGAATAACATTGATTATCTTGTAAAAATGGCACCATTTTTCCTGCTTCCAACACATCAACTTCAATAACTTGATGTGTTGGAAGCAGGAAAAATGGGCAAGCATAAGGGTCTGAGCGACGTTGACAAGGGCCAAATTGTGATGGCTAGATGACTGGGTCAGAGCATCTCCAAAATGGCAGGTCTTCTGGGGTGTTGCCGGTATGCAGTGGTCAGTACCTACCAATAGTGGTCCAAGGAAGGCCAACCAGTGAACCGACGACAGGGTCATGGGCGCCCAAGACTCACTGATGCGGATGGGGAGTGAAGGCTAGCCTGTGTGGTCTGATCCCACAGAAGAGCTACTGTAGCTCAAATTGCTGAAAAGATTAATGCTGGCTATGATAGACAGGTGTCTCACACACACACACAGTGCATCGCAGCTTGCTGTATATGGGGCTGCGTAGCCGCAGACCGATCAAAGTGCCCATGATGACCCCTATCCACTGTCTGAAGTGCCTAGAATGGGCATGTAAGTGTCAAAAGTGGACCATGGAGCAGTGGAAGAAGGTGGCCTGGCTTGACGAATCACCCTGTCTTTTACATCATATGGATGGCTGGGTGCATGTGCGTTGTTTACCAGGGAAAGTGATGGCACCAGGAGGCACTATGGGAAGAAGGCAAGCCGCCAGCGCAGTAGGATACTCTGGGCAATGTTCTTCTGGGAAACCTTAGGTCCTCGCATTCATGTGGATGTTACTTTGACATGTACCACCTACTTAAACAAGTACACCCCTTCTTGGCAACGGTATTCCCTGATGGCAGTGGCCTCTTTCAGCAGGATAATGCGCCCTGCAACACTGCAAAAATTGTTCAGGAATGGTTTGAGGAACATAAAGAGTTCAAGGTATTGCCTTAGCCTCCAAATTCTCCAGATCTCAATCTGATAAAGCATCTGTGGGATGTGCTGGAAAAACAAGTCTGATCCATGGAGGCCCCCACAGCTAGCGTCTTGGTGCCAGCAAAGGAGGACACCTTCAGAGGTCTTGTGGAGTCCATGCCTCGACGAGTCAGAGTTTTTTTGGCGGCATAAGGGAGACCAACACAATACAAGGTAGGTGGATTTAATGTTTTGGCTGATCGGTGTATGCAGAAGAAAAAAAGAGTTAAGTTAAAGATTTAAAGCCTATGCAGTTTGTCACTTATATTTGCCCATCCATGCTGCTCTGCGTGACATCAAAGTACCAAAGAATTTGCTGCACTACCATTTCACACATCCATTCACATAGGGTAAGGAAAGGCTTGGGGTGCGGTTTATAAGTGAGACATTTTGGGTACCCCTATGAAGGATTGGGTTCTTGGGGGGGCTTCAGTTTGAATAAACTGAAGAAGGAGGCCACTTGCTGTGGTAACTCAGCCAATACACTTTGGGCAAGAGCCTGGGGAGGAGCCTGAAATGAGACGGATAGACAAGGCAAAAAGACAATCTAGATAAGGACACGACTACGGGGTTGAACTTAACTGTTAGGATATGGGGATGATACTATGCAATGCTTTTTATTTCTACTGACAACACATTGCAAACCAAGTGTATTTAAAAGCTCACAAAACACCTGGAGGGCATGCAGTTACAGTAGCAATTAATAGGCTTTTTGAGCAAGTTGAATGAGCTGAAATCATAGCAAGCGTTCCCTTCCGCATAACAGGTTATCATACAAATCAATGCCTGTGATTTCACTGTTGCTTACATTCTTGAACTGCCTGAAGGGCACAAACTGGACGATGTCCCGAATGGCGGTTTCTCCAGTCATAGAACGCAGACATCCATCATCCCCATCCAGGAACTCCATGGCACTGAAATCCGCCCCGCCAACCCCAATGATAATGATTGACATGGGCAGGCGAGAGGCACTGACGATAGCGCTGCGTGTCTGGTCCATGTCTGTGATCACTCCATCCGTAATGATTAGCAGGACAAAGTATTGCTTTGGGAAGACAGCAACATTGCATGCATAAGTATTTGTATGAAGGAATTCACACACTTATAGCCACGATGCAAAAATAGTTTAATGAACAACCAACATTTTGACCAAACAGCCTTCTTCAGGGTACACCAATACTCCAATACTCTGAAGAAGACTGTTTGTTTGAAACGTTAGTTATTCAATAAACTATCGTTGCATCGTGGCTATGAGTGTGCAACTTCCTTTCTTCATACTTGTACTTTCATCGTAGTCAACACCTCTCCAACACTGGTGTGTAGGGATGTAACGATACACTCAACTCACGTTTTGATACGATTCATGATACTGGGTTCACGATATGATTTTTCTAACAAAAGAGATTGAAGACAAATTATGACTGAAACAGATTCCTTCATTTCCATCCACCCATTATCCGAACCGCTTATCCTGCTCCCAGGGTCGTGGGAATGCTGGAGCCTATCCCAGCAGTTATTGGGCGGCAGGCAGCCTGGACAGGCCGCCAGGCCATCACACAGGGCCGACATACACTCACCGGCCACTTTATTAGGCACACCTGTCCAACTGCTCGTTAACGCAAATATCTAATCAGCCAATCACATGGCAGCAACTCAATGCATTTAGGCATGTAGACATGGTCAAGACGATCTGCTGCAGTTCAAACCGAGCATCAGAATGGGGAAGAAAGGTGATTTAAGTGACTTTGAACGTGGCATGGTTGTTGGTGCCAGACGGGCTGGTCTGAGTATTTCAGAAACTGCTGATCTACTGGGATTTTCATGCACAACCATCTCTAGGGTTTACAGAGAATGGTCCGAAAAAGAGAAAATATCCAGTGAGCGGCAGTTCTGTGGGCGAAATTGCCTTGTTGATGCCAGAGGTCAGAGGAGAATGGCCAGACTGGTTCGAGCTGATAGAAAGGCAACAGTAACTCAAATAACCACTCATTACAACCGAGGTATGCAGAAGAGCATCTCTGAACGCACAACACGTCGAACCTTGAGGCAGATGGGCTACAGCAGCAGAAGACCACACTGGGTGCCACTCCTGTCAGCTAAGAACAGGAAACTGAGGCTACAATTCGCACAAGTTCACCAAAATTGGACAATAGAAGATTGGAAAAACGTTGCCTGGTCTGATGAGTCTCGATTTCTGCTGCGACATTCGGATGGTAGGGTCAGAATTTGGCGTCAACAACATGAAAGCATGGATCCATCCTGCCTTGTATCAACGGTTCAGGCTGGTGGTGGTGGTGTAATGGTGTGGGGGATATTTTCTTGGCACACTTTGGGCCCCTTAGTACCAACTGAGCATCGTGCCAACGCCACAGCCTACCTGAGTATTGTTGCTGACCATATCCATCCCTTTATGACCACAGTGTTCCCATCTTCTGATGGCTACTTCCAGCAGGATAACGCACCATGTCATAAAGCTCGAATCATCTCAGACTGGTTTCTTGAACATGACAATGAGTTCACTGTACTCAAATGGCCTCCACAGTCACCAGATCTCAATCCAATAGAGCACCTTTGGGATGTGGTGAACCGGGAGATTCGCATCATGGATGTGCAGCCGACAAATCTGCAGCAACTGCGTGATGCTATCATGTCAATATGGACCAAACTCTCTGAGGAATGTTTCCAGTACCTTGTTGAATCTATGCCACGAAGGATTAAGGCAGTTCTGAAGGCAAAAGGGGGTCCAACCCGGTACTAGCAAGGTGTACCTAATAAAGTGGCCAGTGAGTGTATATATATATAGACACACACACACACACACACACACACACACATTCATACCGAGGGGCAATTTAGTATGTCCGATTCACCTGAACTCCACGTCTTTGGACTGTGGGAGGAAACCTGAGCATCCGGAGGAAACCCATACAGACATGGGGAGAACATACAAACTCCACACAGGACGACCCGGGACGAGCCCCAAGGCTGAACTACCCCGGGACTCGAACCCAGGACCTTCTTACTGTGAGGCGACCGCGCTAACCACTGCGCCACCATGCCGCCCGATTCTTTTATTTCTCAGACAAAAATCTACAAAATATATTTTCTCTTATCTTTATCAAATTAGAGAATCATCTTTATGCATGCTCAAAAATCCAGGTAAGGAAATCACAGAAAGTTGAATCAATTCATCTGGACACAATGTTTACTGAGAGAAACCTTTCATTACTCAACTAAGTGACGAAACATTTCTCTCAGTAAACGTTGTGTCCAGAGGAACTGATTCAACTTTCTGTAAAATTAAAGAATCTTTTTTTATTTCTGAGGTAGAGTATAAACTATGCAAAACAATGCATATTCCTTTTTCTTTGTAAAAGGGGCGCTGAAAATATATTTTGTCTTAAAAAAAAAAAATCTAAATTGAATTTTAAAACAAATCCCAAATCAAATAGATAAATGAATAATAAAAATAAAGACAATTTCTTCAAATAAACAAACTAAGGCTTGGCCTTGTGTTGATAGTTTGGAATTTACACTTCTTTTTTTTTTACGGAATATGAGCAAATCTACATTTTCAGGCAGAAGCTGAGATCTCTGGACATTCACAATGCAGCTGCCATTTTTTAGACTGAACTACCTGTTTTTTATTCTTTCTTTTTTTTAACACTTTGTCCTTGCGCCTTGATACTGCTACTAACGCAAATGATGACGTAGGACGTTGATCAAGCAACCTCAAATGTAGATAGCGCCCTTTGCTGTTTAAAAAAAAGAGTAGCTCGATACATTTTTCATCTCGAATCGTCACATATTTGTATAAGGAATTTACTGTCTCGCCAAGTATCGTTACATTCCTACTGCTGTGCGTTACCCCTATCTCCCATTATGTACAACTGTCATGAGTTGGTCAAACCATTTATGACTAAGCAGAAGTGGATAGTATTATTATAATGCTATACACTACCATTCTTCAACAAAATAAAAGTTCCAAGCTATAGCATCAGTATGTGAGGTGAAAGAGCATATTACATGATCGAATTATTCTTTTGTCAATGATTAAAACATTTTTGCATGTTGTACAGTTGACTAAAAGGTTTTTGTTATCTGTCCTCATTCGTTGCTGTTCATTTTTGTCTGAAAAGCTGCTGCCTCGCTGCGACAAACAGCCAGAACATGGGACTCACTGACCAGGCTAATCGCCATGTGCTGACATCACTACCAGTGAGAGACTCATACCATCTCGTGTCAAAAAATCCTAACTATCCCTTATAAATGTTCATTTCAATTGTTATCATCTGCTAAATTGTTTGTAAGATTTTCAATAAATTTTGAAAATGTTAAAATGACCTAAAATATGTCAACAATTACTCACTGCTGCAGTAGTCTGTTGGAGGGCTTGGGTAGCAAAGCTGGCTACGTGGTTGATGATGGGGGAGAAGTTAGTTGGACCGTAAAGCTTTACCTGGGGCAGACACATCCTGTAAGCCTCCACCACCCCTTCAACCCCTAGATATAGAGGCAAGGCAGACACAGTGTGGATTACACATGTATCATCATACTGAGTGTAAGTCTACATGAACAAAGAGAGACATAACTATTGGTCAACCCTATTGCCAACTTAAAATGCAACACTGCAAACATATCCTCTCGTAAGTGTAAGCATACCTGCACAAAATGGATTAGATGGGTTGAAATTGAGTGGGAACTCATGTGAAACCTGTAAAACAAGCCAAATGAAAAATAATAATATTAAAGATTAAATGAAATGTGTGATTCCTTGATTCAAAAGGTAAGAAAAACAGCAGTCTTTTCATTTGCAAGTATTTACAACCTTAGATTCACATGTAAGCTTTCATCCTCACCTGCCATGTGGGAGGGATCTGCGCTCCGAAGCCAAAAGCTGGGAACATCTTGTCGCTACACAGGAAAGACAGAGATACAACGAGTGATAGAATATCATGGTGTGAAAACACAAGCTAAGATACACACCAGAAAAAACACCAAAGTTGCACTGATGGGAGGTGAAATGTTATTCTAACTCACTGTGAATAATTCAGGTCTGTTGAAAGAATGTACTACTACACCAAGACCTCCACTTTTGCCCCTTTCTTAACAGGTATATTATAACAGCCTCCTCCTCCATCGCCACTTTTGCTGTCAGAAACTTTTGACTGTGAACTGTCCTCTACTGCTTAACATCCATGTTGATGTAAAGGACACATGGAAGTATGTGGGCAATCACGGTTACATTGTTTGAAACGGGCGTATTAATTTTCGTGTGTAAAGGAAAAATAAATGAGCCTTAACATGACAAATACTTCTATGAATACCTGTCATAGTCCTGGATGACATTGCCAACAGACCAGATAGCAGTCAAGTATTCGTTGACGCCTTGGGGACTGATGTAGTGCAAAGACTGCGGAGACTTTGGATCGCCATTGGAGCCTGTGAAGTCCACAGCCACCTGCCAAGGAAATGGGGGGGGGGGGGTGTACTCATAAGTTATGAATGCAAATAACAGAAGGTTGTTTCTAATAAAGATCCAGAACTCACAGTGAAGTTGAGCTGACAGCCCCCCATGACATAATCCAAGAAGGTATACTCCTTCACCACCTGAAATTTTAGAGATAATTTGTTTAATAACTTTGTGAAAAAAAGATACAGACCTACCACTCCATGAGTGCTCCTAAAATTGCATATATTTGCATTAAAATTAGTTTTAGATCAATTGCAGGAAAAAAGTTATGATAAGAGCTATCTAAAATGACCATGAGCCGTTAAAAAGATGGCTCGTAATTTGTGCGTGATCGTGCACATCATCTCACTATTTATGACGTGTGTTGGTTGCATCATTTCCTTCGTGAAGTTCATTGCTCTGTCCTAGGAACACACTAGCATTCTCCAGTGCACAGTAATAGTCTAAACTTGATTTTTGATTATTGTCAACATGTCTGGTTACAGACGCCATTTAAGACGCACCATGACTACCACTGAGGCGTTGCAGTATTTACAGGCGTGGACATCGGCCATTTTAAATTGTTTGAAAATAGTATTAAGTTGTTAAAATGTTAGTTTTGGTGTCAGTCGTTTCTTAAGAGACATACTAACCTATGCAATGCATTAATATCTCAATTTAAATTCACCGTTTTCCTTATTCGGCGCGCCCGCAATGCATTGTGGTACAAGGTGTATAGGACACGCGCCAGATTGTAAACAAACACACATTCAGTACTGTCATCAGCTGTTATGTTATGGATCCTGCCAAAGTTTCAAGCGATTTTCCAATGCTATCTTCAAACGATCCCGGGTCTAGTTTTTTTTTCTTCTTCTTTTTTTAACTCCAGCAAGGACTCGGGATCCAGCCACACATTATTTGAATGTCATATTTGCGAAGACATGGGCCTTAAAATGTTGTTGGTGGTTACACTTGCTGTGTTCCAGGGTGTATGAATAATTCGAAGAAGAACAAGGATTTAAAATGTTATCGCATCCCAAATGGTATTCGTAAGGAAAAAAACTGCAACCAGTGTGATATCTCAGCTGAGAGGAGAGGTCAAGACCTTGAACGAACATGTCTTCAGGTCATAATTTTCTGTTGAGAACTGTAAGCATGATAAAAAAAAGTTTCATTTTTATACAGGACTTGCAGATTATGAGACTTTCGAAATACTGTTTGACTCCTTTGGACCTGCTGTTGATAAGCTAATTTATCACCACTCAGACACCAATGTGGAAAGGTTAACTGAAGATTGGTGCAAGCGTGGACCAAAACGTTTCTTAACTCCTGATCATGAGTTTTTCCTTATATTGGCAAGATTGCAAAGTTGAATGTTAGAGGAAGATATTGCAAGCAGGGCAGGAATTTCTGTAAGTCACTTCTCACGCATCTTCACAACCTGGATTGACTTCCTTCACGCAAGCTTTCGATCCTTTCCAATATGGCCATCCAGAGAGACTGTTGACAAGACCATGCCCATATTTTTCAGAGACATACCCGTTAACTAGGGTTATAGCTGATGCTACAGAAATATTTATTGAAATGCCAAGTTCTTTGAGATCGCAAAGTGAAAGCTACTCAAATTATAAGCATCACAATACAGCCAAGGGACTTATAGGAATTGCACCATCAGGAGCTGTTACCTTTGTCTCAGACCAGTATGCCGGCCGTTGCAGTGACAAGGCTATAACAAAAGATTCGGGGATCTTGCAGCTTCTTGCAGGGGGTGATTCTGTTATGGCAGACAAGGGCTTCATGATAGAGGACGACTTACCACCAAAGACATACCTCAACATTCCACCCTTCCTGAGAGATAATGCATCCCTTACCACTGAAGAAGAGACAGGGACATGACATATAGCCTCTGTAAGGGTGCATACTGAGAGAGCTATCAGGAGGATAAAAACATTTCGTAATTTGAAAACTGTTTTTCCTATTTCTATGGCACCTGATTTAAATAAAATTTGGGTTGTATGCTCTTATCTTACAAATTTATTACCACCTTTGATAGCCAATTGTGTCTGTAGGGAAGCCCAACCAAGCCGGAGGTAACACAGGGATTCAAACCGGCGATCCCCGTGTTGGTAGGCAAAGGAATAGACCACTACGCTACCCAGATGCCCCGTTTTAGTAGTTTGTAAGTTTCGGTCATTGTTTGGGACTGTTTCAATATTTATTCTATTCCTATTTATTCTTATTCCTATTTATTTTATTCTATTCTTTTTTCACATTTCACGTTTTATAGGCCTTGTTACGTTTGTTAGATTATCAATATGTTTTCCGTTTTGTTTTTCAAGTAATATTTTCACTTTTTCAATTTTGCTATTCAAGTTCAACCATGTCTGTCTAAAGTTTAAATTGTTTAAAAATAGTATTATAGTTGTTAAAATGTTTTGGTGCCAGTCATTTCTGAACAGACATACTAACATATGCAATGCGTTAATACCTTAACTGGGTATTTATCTTGACAGAATATAGAGTTTAAAAACCTGCCGTCATTTTGACGGCCCATGGCCGTTTTAGGTAGGAGTGAAATCCCAGTCGTTCTAGTGTTAAAGACAGACAGACCATGAGAAACATACTAACGAAAGACAGCAAGGGGCACACAGTACAGTACCTGGCACAGTTTCACGCTCACAATACCAGAGTTTTTGTAACCTTTCTTCTTCTGTTTCTTCTTACTATTGATGCATTCAAACTCTGCCTAAGGAAAATAATACAAAAGCGTGGGCGTAAGTGTCAGTGTTAAAGTGAACCGACACTGATGATACAAAATCAAACAAATAACAGAGTGACCTCAAAATGGATGACATATATTCTTCTTTACATGTCTAATATGTAGTAAATACAAGCACGTGTGTGCAAAACAGACAGAACCAAAATCTCTCTTCACATTACCGGAGAGGTTCGCGATGCCTCCTTAAAACGTGTCAGCGTGGTCTCAAAGATTCCAATGAGGTCGTGTGAGCCATCGTTGTCATAATCATAACACTCCACCTGAGAAAAGGAAAGTCAGGGATGTTAACCAATACAGAGCTAAACATATTCACTAATGATACTTCTGAAATATGATACAGGCAAACACACTACCGGTCATTCATTCTCCTAGACCCAAATTAACTTCAAGTCCATCAAACTGAGCAGAGAACAGTCAAAGACGTGCAGAGGAAAATATCTAAGACACAACCCTTTGTGACACAATGTGTAACACATAGGCAGACAGAAATTTAAATCAAAATGTATTTAAATCAGTCCAAGTATAGTACTTGGTCACAGGTAGATAATGAAGGTTTATGACAAGACTGAGACTAATGGACAGAACGTTGGAGGGACAGTGATCCAGACAAAGATGCAAGTGTCTTCCATTCCCCAGCTAATCCTTTCAAAAACACTTCACCCATTAGCTGATGCTTTGATGGACAGAGAAAAACACGTTGAGGCGCTGGGCAACTCACTTGTCTTCCAACACTGGAAACAGCACTTCCCTCGACACGTTTGCTTCAGAGGTCGGGGGGGAAAAAAAACGGCCAACATCAAATAAGCACTAGACACACTTATCTTCTTTTTTTTTGGGAGTTTTCCCCCCTTTTCTCCCAATTGTACTTGGCCAATTACCTGAGCCGTTCCGGTCGCTGCTCCACCCCCTCTGCTGATCTGGGGAGGGCTGCAGACTACCACATGTCTCCTCCAATACATGTGGAGTCGCCAGCCGCTTCTTTTCACCTGACAGTGAGGAGTTTCACCAGGAGGACGTAGCATGTGGCAGGATCACGCTATTCCCCCCAGTTTCCCCTACACTGAACAAGCGCCCTGACCAACCAGAGGAGGCGCTAGAGCAGCGACCAGGACACAAACCAACATTCAGCTTCCCACCTGCAGACATGGCCAACTGTGTCTGTGGCGACGCCCGACCAAGCCAAAGGTAACACGGGGATTCGAACTGGCGATCCCTGTCTTGGCAGGCAATGGAATAGACCACTACGCTACCCGGACGCCCTTGACACACTTATCTAAGACCTTTGCCCACATTGTGGTGTCAATGGAAATTTCCGTCAATCTTTATGAAGGATTCAAATGCACGTTACATTATAACCATGCAAATACAAGGGCCAACTCTGGGGTCAAGCATGGGATTGTAAAATTGCCAAAACCAACACTTTGTGGTTCCAAAAGGTAAAGTGATGGGGGGAAAAAAAACCCCGCCAGAAAAACATTGACGCAAGAAAAATATAATGTCCACAGTCTGGATGTGCAAGGTGTTGATGTTAAAAGCTGTCTGGTGTACCTTTATAGGCTTTTCCATGTCTCCTCCACAGAGAGACTGCAGGGGAATTCGGAAAGGTCTCCATGTTGGGTTTAGGTTGTTCTTTACCACCTTAACACAATGAATGGAATTATAAACAGAGGGAATAATCCAAAAACAACAAAGGTAGATTAAACTTCCCTTAATTGTTACAACCTTCACAAAGGCCCATTTAAAAATGCTCCATTTCATATTACAAAAACTGACATTGACTAAATCCCCTGTCAGGGATGGGCAACATGATCCAGAATGGGCCGATGTGGGTGCAGGTCTTTGTTGCAACCAAGCAGTTACAGCACCTGAGTCTACAAATCAAGGTCTTTAGCAAAGACTAATGGTTAACTAATAGAATCAGGTGTGTAACTGCTTGGTTGGAACAAAGACCTGCACCCACATCGGCCCTTTCTGGATCATGTTGCTAATCCCTGTGCCTATATGTTTTGGAGTTGTTCTGCCTCAAAATGGACACCACCATACGAACACATCCAGATCCCAATTTCCTGTGCGATGACAGGGTCCTACAGAGTTTACCGACCATAGAGGAGGGAGATTTCTCCCTCACTGTTCCCATTTCAATATCGCTCAGAAAGATATACCGCCTTTCATGAGGAGGACGGTTACATGGACGTCGTTTTGGTGCACTAAACAATCTTTTTACTCGGTCCTCACTACGCAGCATGTACAGGAATGTGTGTGTGTGTGTGTGTGTGTGACTTAATTAAGTCTAAAGTGCTTTGAGTGGCTGTTGCAGCTAGAAAAGCGCTATATAAAATGAAACTTGATTGACTGCTTGATGTGCTTCGAGCCTGTCTTTTGTCACAGTTTTAAAATGCAGACAAATGTCTTGTGTCATGGGCAAAACTCTGCACCCTTTTATAAATTGTAATCGCATCCTTTGAGCTATAAACATATTTACATGGTTTCTACCTGACGAAACATATTAGTACAGGACATATTACTACTATTGGTAAAGGTATCAAAGAAGGTTGAATCAGGATACAACGTTTAGTGACAGATACATGTCATCACTCATCTAAGTGACGTCTTCAGTCTCAATTGACTGCAGGTATCCCCACCCTTATAAACAATACAGTAGCATTACGACCGAAACCAACGACCAGCTTCATACGCAAATATGGGTGTGACCATTAATTAGTTTCAATGGCCATGAGTACTAGTCACAGAGGATTTGGGAATGTTGCAATCACAGCATTGTAAAATGGTGACAGATGTACCCTTAGCCCCCCCACCCCCTTTCAGGGATGGTCGTTCCCTCTCAACATAGATGGCCTCTTTGACTCCCCGTTCAAACCAGCGTTCCTCCCTATCAAGGATGTGCACATCCTTATCCTTGGAAAGAATGGCCACTGGCCAGCATCTGTTTAGTTTCCCCAATGTACAAGTCATGGCAATCCTCCTGGCACTTAATCACGTACACTATATTTCTCTGTTTGTGCCAGGGTACCCGATTCTTGGGGTGGACCAACTTCTGGCACAGCATGTTTGAAAGCAACTGAGACAAGGTGTTTGGAAAATACACGTCTCAACTTTTCCAACACTCCCGCCACATAAGGAATCACCACTGGTTTACGCTTAGGTAGCTGTTGTCCTTCTCTCTTCGATTGGCTGGTGCACTGTTTGGGTGTCTTCTCGGCTTTGACAAACGCCCAGTTAGGATAACCACACTTAACCGACGCCGGTTTAATGTGGGATTTCTCCCTTTCCCCGGCCACTGTGTCGGTGGCGACGTTGTCCCCTATCACCAATTGCAATTTCAGTGTAAGAATGCTAACGTGTCATTTTTCACATCCTCCCTGGTGAACTTGACATGGTTGTCTACAGAGTTAATGTGGTCGGTGAAATGTGACACATCCTGAGATTTAATTTTAACCCAGATGTTGTCCACAAATCTGAACCAATGGCTAGGTGGTGGTCCCTGGATAGGACATCAGAGCCCTCTTTTCCACTTCCTCCATATACAAGTTCGCCACTACAGGTGAGACTGGGGAATCCACAGCACACCCATGCCTCTGCCTGTAGTACTGCCTATAGTGGCCACTCTTTGAAGGATGAGGATGTGCACATCCTTGGTAGGGAGGAACGCTGGTTTGAACGGGGAGTCAAAGAGACCATCTATGTTACGAGGGAATAACCACCCCTGAGCCGGGGGGGGGGGGGGGCTAAGAGTACATCTGTCACCATCTTCTTACGGCGGCACAGTGGCCCAGTGGTTAGTCTTGTCACCTCACTTCAAGAAGGTCCTGGGTGGGGCATCCAGGTAGTGTAGCGGTCTATTCCGTTGCCTACCAACACAGGGATCGCTGGTTTGAATCCCGTGTTACCTCCGGCTTGGTCGGGCGTCCCTACAGAAACAATTGGCCGTGTGTGCAGGTGGGAGGCCAGATGTGGGTATGTGTCCTGGTCACTGCACAAGTGCCTCCTCTGGTCGGTCGGGGCGCCTGTTCAGGGGGGGGAGGGGGAATTGAGGGAATAGTGTTCTCCTCCCACGTGCTACATCCCCCTGGTGAAACTCTTCACTGTCAGGTGAAAAGAAGCGGCTGGCGACTCCACATGTATCGGCGGAGGCATGTGGTAGTCTGCAGCACTACCTGGATCGCCAGAGGGGGTGGAGCAGTGAACGGGATAGCTCGGAAGAGTGTGGTAATTGGCCAGATACAATTGGGGAGAAAAAGGAGAGAAAAAAAAGGGAAGGTCCTGAGTTCGAACCCCGGGGTTGTCCAACCTTGGGGGTCATCCCAGGTCGTCCTCTGCATGTTCTCCCCCTGTCTGTGGTTGGTTTCCTCAGGGTGCTCTGGTTTCCCCCACCATCAAAAAGACATGCATATTAGGGTTAATACTGCTGTCTGTGCCCCTGACTGAGGCATGGCAAGACAAACTGGAGTTGGTCCCCGGGTGCTGCACAGCGGCTGCCCACTGCTCCTAGCTGCACAGCTAGGATAAGTTAAATGCACAGCATAATTTCCCCATGGGGATTAATAAAGTTTATATCAAAATTAAAAAAAAAATTAAAAAAATCTTACAATGCTGTGATCGCAAACATTCCCAAATCCATTAGATGAGTGATGAAATGTTTCTGTCAATAAGCGTATCCAAATGAACTGATTCAACCTTCTTTAAAAAAGAATTAACCATAAAGACATTGATAAAGGTAAATTCATCAAGCCACTTCCAGTGAAAACAAAAAGTAAAGAAGAAAAAAAAACTAACTGTGCCGCACTCTTTCAGTTGAAAATGTTAAACCTGTTGCACTGTCTGCTCTACCCCTAATGTTCTGCTGGCTTATATGTAACATGTAGTAAAGCAGTGGGCCATGATGCATGCATGCAGCATCTCTACTGGTCATTCACGTGTATTGCAAGGGGAACATCAACTTCTTTGAACAGGCACAAGAGGATGAGGGACTGTTTACCGCATCCAATCAAGATACTCAATCCAGACAGGAGGCCATGAGTGAGCCCCTTTCGCTATTTTTGTTACCCTTCATCTTGTGTGTGTTCTGAGAGGGTAAGAATTGTTTTCTTCCATCTATTATGCAGTATGAGGGGTAGGTTCCCAAATAAAGTGCTGCAAAGGTCACATAATAAAGACATCAATAAAGTTTAACAATTTCTAGCTTTCTTTCTTCAGTTATTATAGAGCCACTTGCTTTAACTATCAGTCACTTTACTTGGCTGGCTTCTGTACCTCGGTTCGGTGGGCCAGCTGCCATCCACTTTCAGTTTGCTTGAAAAATTCCAAGTAAGGATCAGACTTTCCAAAGAAATCCTGAAAAAATAAAAACGGAATTAATAAAACCATCAACTGCGCAACTTTTATTACCAGTCTCCCATCATTTATCCATTTATGACTTCAAATAAATAGGGACTTGACAAAATCACATCAAAAAACTACAACAAACCCCTACCTTGTTGTCCAGTTTCCTGGCCTCTGCTTCAAAATTCACAACCCTGTTATCTTTTATTTCTTCAGCGACAATCTACAGAGGAAGAGAAAGAGAGAGAGAGAGAAACATGGTAAGAGATGGGCTAACTATCTGATTATCTTCATTTTTTCACAAGCATCTCTTTCTCTCTCCTGCTCTCGCTCTCTCTACCACTCACTGTGATGGTCCCTTTTCCTGCAGGTGACTTGTTCTTCAAGACCAGGGGTCGGGTCAGTTTCTTACTGGACACAACCTGAAAGTGACAGTTGTACATAGAAATTGGATATGAGCCTTTCCTGCAGTGTAACATGTGAATATAACACACAATAGCGTCCTGGGCCAAGGACCATGAAGGCCCAAAACAAATCAGTATGAGGGCTCAGAATTAACATGTGAACTCAGATACCATCTCACAAAGACAGCGTAAACAGTGCTTGTTTGTCAAGCAAGTTTACACTGTATCGCTAACATTAGGGACAGCATGAGACATGGTGTCTTCTTATACCGCCAGCAACAGTCTAGGGGTGTGACTGATAAGAGTATGACACGTTTCACCATATAATTTTACAATGTCAAAATAGGTGTGTACAATTACAACAGAGGCAACATTTCCAGAAAATATCTACAAGATAACAGAGCACTGCTGTTTCCATAAAAATGTTTCACTTAGCAAAAAAAGTCACAAAAAGTCCTTCAGCAAACCATGAAGCGAAAAATGTGAAAATAATCTCATACGTGGAAGTGCTTTAAAGGCCTTATAACCTTTCCTTAACTAACTCAGATATAAAATGTGTGAGGTCAAAACAGGATAAGAGCAAAAAACGTATTTTCATTAGACACATTGAAAACAAATTATGAACAGACAATTCATCTTCGTAGATAAAGTGAAAAGAACCTCACCTGGCCCAAGGTACACTCCAGCTCTCCCAGAAAGTCATCATCACTCAAGTCGATGGTCTTGTTATCAATGTCATAAACTCCAAACTTCAGTTTCTGTACGATCTCAAAGTAGTAGTCGATGACAAACTTTTTGGAAAACTTTGGGCTGAGGCAATTCTGAACTTTCTCTGTGCGCGCCATCTGTTGGGAGAGTATGGAGTTATTTGTGATGCACACGGCCACAGCAATAAAAACAACACATTTGACTGTTTGACAGTGTTGAACTATCCATCAAGGGTTAATTATTAACAGTGTGGGAGTCTATCCTGCTGCAGGAGCAGCAGTGTCATATCAGTTACGCCTAACCCTAAACCTCTAACCCGGGGGGTCGGCAACCTGCGGTTCCAGAGCCACATGTGGCTCTTTAGCCCCTCTCCAGTAGCTTCCTGTGGTTTTGACAAAAAAATCATATGGAAATTAATAACAATGATCTTTTAACATTTTAATTTTAATGTATCATTGTTGTAGGCCTAAAGTGATACTTACACCAATTGTAAAAATGTGTAGCCTATACACTGAGTTAAAAAAAAGTTTTTACATTTCGTCAACTAAAATGTGTGTCATAGCCTACGTCTACAGCCCGGTGCCTTTTCCTCTAAATTTTGTCGAACCTCAAGAGCGGTGGCTAGTCTTGAGTCTCCCTACCTCAAACATGGACTACATAATCCAAATATCGCTCCCACCTCACAGATTCCCATCTATGAGGCCTGCAGTCTTGTGTGAAGCTCAAAGACACATCTTACAGCCCTGATAGAGAAGATCTGCAGTGCCGTTCAGAAACAGAAATAACATTAAACGGCATCTGTTTTAGCAAATTGTGATTTTTGTCAATGAATTGAATGGCCCTTAGCTGCTGTGTTTTATGCTCAAGCCCGAGGGTTGACTGCTGTACATGGCTGAGGAAAACTGCAGAGTAGCCAAATGTGGTAAACATATTAATAAATGCTCTTTTAGACCTATTAGTAATGTTGATAGGCTAATTTAAACTTAATAGGCTGTGTTGCCTTCATTGTAAGGCTCAAATGTTTTGCGGCTCCAGACAGATTTTTTTTTTTGGGGGGGGGGCCAAAACGGGCTCTTTTGATAGTAAAGATTGCTGACCCCTGCTTTAGGAAGGAGTTCAAATTGTTCACCTATTTCAATGGGCATCCCAGAATACCATCATTTTAATCTAGAAATTGTTTTGGCTTCAAAATTGACTGTTACTGAGTACTTACAACTCCTTTATGTGTGCTGCAATCAGAATCTGTGTGCCCCAGTCTATGTATGTCCTTTATGTCTGTACTGTGTTGTACATTACTTTGTCCCAAAGCAAATCCCTGGCAAAACCTGACTTACATGGAAGAAGATTACTGAAGACACAACTGGCAAATGAAAGTACAACTCACCTCATACCACTGGGAATCTGAGGTGCTCATCAGCAGCACACACAGAGGGTCCGACTTAGAGCCAATGTCTTTGTCCAGCAGATTGTCACAGGACACAGTCAGCTCCACCTTGGTCACGCACTGGGCAGCCATGTCTAACAGTCAACACAAAGACATGGATTACATAACCCAAATCCAAAACTTAACCCTAACCCTAAACCTGGGGCGGCAGCAGCTAAGGTGGTAGACCAGGTCGTCTCACAACTGGAGCGTTGCTGGTTCGATCCTCAGCTACTTCTTGCAAAAACGTCGAGGTATCCCTGGGCAAGGCACCTAACCCCCAACTGCTCCCAATGGTTGTTACCTTGCACGGTTGACACTGCCATTGGTGTATGAGGATGTGTGTGTGTGTGTGTGGGGGGGGCGGGGATTAATTAATTGGAAAGCGCTTTGAGTGGTGGTTTGCAGCTATACTATAAAATGCAGTTCATTTACCATTTTTACCTAACCCGCACATGAGCAATAACACTTGGTGGGACCACTTGATGGGTAGGACGACATTTCAGAACATCAGCGAGGCAGAGCCAATTATCTATCCAATTAATAAAGTGTGGTGATGCAAACCAACAACCCGATCATGGACCGATTTTTTTTTATTCATAAGGCTAAATTTATTAAGACTCCACCCATCTTCATGTGCTTCTTTAATGAAACTCAACTCCACATTAAGTCCCTGAAATTAATGAAATCAAAATGTGCCAAAGATCTCTATAGATCACTAGAAAATGATCCGACCAACTTAATATCTTAAACACTAAAGTCAATCCTTATTTACGATTTAGTTATTTTATTGTTACTTTATTCTGCTTAATTGATTTATTTTATGCCTTTTTGGTATGGTTTGTGTACACGTCTTACATCTCTTGTGGTGTCTGCTCATTGTTGTTGTTTTTTTCCAGAAGATGACGTTTTAAGTTGTAATGTTTACCTTATTGTTGTCAATTTATCGTTTGAATAGAAAAAAGTGGAGTGATAAACCATACCTGTCAATAGACGCTGTATCAGATGAACTGATTCAACTATGTTAGTGGCATCGTAATGCATTCACTTCCCTTTGAGAGAGGCGGGAACTTCCCTTGACAGCTTTTTAATTCGACCCTATCTCATTAACTTGGAACAAAACGCGAAGGACAACTTGGCGAGACTTCCGATCCAATTCCCGCGTAATGTGCGAAGCAGCTCCCGAAACACACGCAAACGGTCGACTCGCGTCGCTCGTTAAAACGCCGCGGTCTCCCGAACAGGCCCCATTCCTGCCTTTACCATGGCTCATTAGTGAGACACGTTTACGAAACTCGTTTGTTTACTATTTAAATTACAACCTACCAACGGACGCAATTGGTTGACTTGGACGAACTGCAAAAATAAAAAATATAATAGTCATAATAATAATAATGACACTAATAATAATAATTGACATGACCACTCTGAGGCTCCCTACATTACAACGGCAATGCCCAGTTTGCAACCGTTTACTTGTCTGTGAATAGCGACAAGACGCGCTGAGCAGTAGCGCCGGGCGGAGAGAACGACCAGTCACCCGGCTGGAGACGGAGTTACACTTCAAAACACACATATATCCCTCAGTAGAAATGTCGCATTTATTGCAATATTATTCCATGTAAACGGAGAGCTGTGAACCCCGATCATTTGGAGAGAAAACCCCAAAACTGGCCCAAGCTAAGTGGGTGGTTAGGTAACTAAAAGCCATCGTTA
Source organism: Lampris incognitus (assembly GCF_029633865.1). NCBI lineage: Eukaryota > Metazoa > Chordata > Actinopteri > Lampriformes > Lampridae > Lampris > Lampris incognitus. The sequence goes on along the minus strand of NC_079229.1, from coordinate 22,988,872 downwards.
GCATGCTAACAAAAAAGGCTAATTACGGGCAGCAAAATATTAGGGACACCATTTCCACCACGGTAACTTTGGCACATAAGACTTGCCAACAGCAGTTGTTTCTTACCGTAAGAGCAAAGGCTGAGTAATGTTGAGTACGCCGCAAAACGAGGACGCAGCGGCGAACGCTGTGCCGCATATAGGAGGGAGGGGTAGTTCTGCTGGGGACGTTGCGAGGGGCGGTGCTAGTTGAAATCTTTACTAGCAGGGCAGGGAGGTGCGCGTGGTCACTTGAACGTTCCGGTTTCCCAATAGCGAACGAAGACCAGGACAAATGCGTTTCGCCAATACCGTAAACTATTACATAATGAGACATGTAGATTTTTAAAAGTAAGTTAACGCGGTCGCCTGTGGCGCGGGAGACCCGGGTGCGCGTCCCGGCTGCCCCCACTGAATTCGCTACATTGGTGTCAGAAGTGGGACGATGGGGGGATAGTGAATCAGGAAGTGCGGTGGATTAGCAAGGAGGAAGTGAGGGCAGCTATGCCGAGGATGAAGAGTGGGAAAGGCGGTTGGGTCCTGATGACATACCTGTGGAGGCATGGAGGTGTTTAGGAGAGATGGCAGTGGGGGTTTTAACTAGATTGTTTAACACAATCTTGGAAAGTGAGAGGATGCCTGAGGAGTGGAGAAGAAGCATACTGGTACTGATTTTCAAGAACAAGGGTGATGTGCAGAGCTGTGTCAGCAACAGAGGTATAAAGTTGATCAGCCACAGCATGAAGATATGGGAAAGAGTAATAGAAGCTAGGTTAAGAGGAGAGGTGATGATCAGCGAGCAGCAGTATGGTTCATGCCACGAAAGAGCACCACAGATGCGATGTTTGCTTTGAGAATGTTGACTGAGAAGTATAGAGAAGGCCAGAAGGAGCTACACTGTGTCTTTGTACATTTAGAGAAAGCATACGACAGGGTGCTGAGAGAGGAGGTGTGGTATTGTATGAGGAAGTCAGGAGTTGCAGAGAAGTATGTAAGAGTGGTGCAGGATACACTACCGTTCAAAAGTTTGGGATCACCCAAACAATTTTGTGTTTTCCATGAAAAGTCACACTTATTCACCACCATATGTTGTGAAATGAATAGAAAATAGAGTCAAGACATTGGCAAGGTTAGAAATAATGATTTGTATTTGAAATAAGATTTTTTTTACATCAAACTTTGCTTTCGTCAAAGAATCCTCCATTTGCAGCAATTACAGCATTGCAGACCTTTGGCATTCTAGCTGTTAATTTGTTGAGGTAATCTGGAGAAATTGCACCCCACGCTTCCAGAAGCAGCTCCCACAAGTTGGATTGGTTGGATGGGCACTTCTTTGAGCAGATTGAGTTTCTGGAGCATCACATTTGTGGGGTCAATTAAACGCTCAAAATGGCCAGAAAAAGAGAACTTTCATCTGAAACTCGACAGTCTATTCTTGTTCTTAGAAATGAAGGCTATTCCATGCGAGAAATTGCTAAGAAATTGAAGATTTCCTACACCGGTGTGTACTACTCCCTTCAGAGGACAGCACAAACAGGCTCTAACCAGAGTAGAAAAAGAAGTGGGAGGCCGCGTTGCACAACTGAGCAAGAAGATAAGTACATTAGAGTCTCTAGTTTGAGAAACAGACGCCTCACAGGTCCCCAACTGGCATCTTCATTAAATAGTACCTGTTAGAGCCTGTTTGTGCTGTCCTCTGAAGGGAGTAGTACACACCGGTGTAGGAAATCTTCAATTTCTTAGCAATTTCTCGCATGGAATAGCCTTCATTTCTAAGAACAAGAATAGACTGTCGAGTTTCAGATGAAAGTTCTCTTTTTCTGGCCATTTTGAGCGTTTAATTGACCCCACAAATGTGATGCTCCAGAAACTCAATCTGCTCAAAGAAGTGCCCATCCAACCAATCCAACTTGTGGGAGCTGCTTCTGGAAGCGTGGGGTGCAATTTCTCCAGATTACCTCAACAAATTAACAGCTAGAATGCCAAAGGTCTGCAATGCTGTAATTGCTGCAAATGGAGGATTCTTTGACGAAAGCAAAGTTTGATGTAAAAAAAATCTTATTTCAAATACAAATCATTATTTCTAACCTTGTCAATGTCTTGACTCTATTTTCTATTCATTTCACAACATATGGTGGTGAATAAGTGTGACTTTTCATGGAAAACACAAAATTGTTTGGGTGATCCCAAACTTTTGAACGGTAGTGTATGTATGAGGGAAGTCTGACAATGGTGTGGTGTGCGGTTGGAATGACAGATGGGTTCAAGGTGGATGTGGGATTACATCAAGGATCGGCTCTGAGCCCTTTCTTGTTTGCAATGGTGATGGACAGGTTGACGGACAAGATCAGGCAGAAGTCTCTGGGGACAATGATGTTCGAGGATGACATTGTGATCTGTAGTGGGAGTAGGGTGCAGGTTGAGAAGAGCCTGGAGAGGTGGAGGTATGTACTGGAGAGAAGAGGAATGAAAGTCAGTAGGAGCAAGACGAAATACCTATATGTGAATGAGAGGGAGGACAGTGGAATGGTCAGGATGCAAGGAGTGGAGGTGACAAAGGCATTTGAGTTTAAATACTTGGGGTCAACTGTCCAAAGTAACGGGGAGTGCAGAAGAGAGGTGAAGAAGAGAGTGCAGGCAGGGTGGAGTGGGTGGAGAAGAGTGTCAGGAGTGATTTGCGACAGAAGGGTACCAGCAAGAGCTAAAGGGAAGGTCTACAAGATGGTTGTGAGACCAGCTATGTTTTATGGTTTGGAGACAGTGGCAATGATGAAAAGACAGGAGGCGGAGCTGGAGGTGGCAGAGTTGAAGATGCTAAGATTTTCACTGGGAGTAACGAAGAAGGACAGGATTAGGAACGATTATATTAGAGAGACCGCCCAGGTTGGACGGTTTGGAGACAAAGCAAGAGAGGCAAGATTGAGATGGCTTGGACATGGGTGGAGGAGAGATGCTGGGTATATTGGGAGAAGGACACTGAATATGGAGCTGCCATGAAGGAGAAAAGAGGAAGGCCAAAGAGGAGGTTTATGGATGTGGTGAGGGAGGACATGCAGGTGGCTGGTGTGACAGAGGAAGACGCAGAAGACAGGAAGAAATGGAAACGGATGATCCGCTGTGGCGACCCCTAACGGGAGCAGCCGAAAGTAGTAGTAGTAGCAGGTGTCAGAAGTGGGATGGTGAGACCGTGAGGCCATCGGAAGCACGTGCGCCCAGAGGCGTGAGGGAATTGATCGAAGGAGGGGGTAGTGTAATTTAAACGAAATTGTAAACAAATATAGACGTTAAAACTCATCCGTTTTTATGTTTTATTGATACCTCCGAAACGTTTGGTCGTGTTAGTCATAAAAAGTTGTTTGGTAAATTGAGTCAAACAGGGGTACCCAAATAGATTGTGAGAATTCTGGTTTACTGGTATGCCCACCAGTCTATGCAAGCAAAATGGGGCAATAGTGTCTCAGCCCCATCTGGAGTTATCAGTGGTGTCAGACAAGGGGGAATTTGGTCCCCGGTCCTCTTTAATCGATGATCCATCCAAGCAATTGAAAGACTGTAACACTGGGTGTGTGACTGGTAATTCTTTAGTCTAGTGAATCATATTATGTATGCAGATGATCTTGTGGTCTTTAGTCCATGCAGCATTGGTCTCCACTAGCTCCTTACTATGTTCTGTGTACGGTATGGAACATGATATCAAATACAATGCCAGTAAGAGAGTTGTCTTGATCTGTAGAAGGGGACAAATGTCTAAAATTTCCTGACTTCAAATTGTCTGATAATAATAGTCTGCAATAAGGTAAACTATCTTGGACATTTTGTTACGGAACAAATGATGATATTTATAGGCAATGCTGCATGATGTATGCAGAGGCAAACATTCTCTCACGCAAGTTTAGCATGTGTACAGATGGAGTGAAGATGTCTCTGTTCAGGGCATGTTGTACACCACTCTGTACTGCACACTTGTGGTCAAACTACAGAGAAAAAAAAGCAAGCTTAGAGAGACTTCCAGTAGCTTATAATAATGCCATAAGGATATTATTATTATACACCTACATGGTGTAGTGCAAGTGTAATGCTTGTGGCTGCAGGCGTCAATACTTTCCAAACTGTTTTAAGAAATCTTATGAACAAGTTTATTTGCCGGCTTAATGTCGCTGTAAATTAAATCATCTTGGTTTTATCAAAAATAAGGTTTAGTACGGGCGGCATGGTGGCGCAGTGGTTAGCGCAGTCACCTCACAGCAACAAGGTCCTAAGTTTGAACCCCGGGGTAGTCAAACCTTGGAGGTCGTCCTCTGTGTGGAGTTTGCATGTTCTCCCCATGTCTGCATGGGTTTCCTCCGGGTGCTCCGGTTTCCTCCCACAGTCCAAAGACATGTAGGTCAGGTGACTCGGCCGTACTAAATTGTCCCTTGGTGTGAATGTGTGTGTGTATGTTGGCCCTGTGATGGATTGGTGGCCTGTCCGGGGTGTCTCCCCGCCTGTCGCCCAATGACTGTTGGGATAGACTCCAGCATCCCCACGACCCCAGTTGGGATAAGCAGCTTGGATAATGGATGGATGGAAGGTTTAGTACTACACACTTCCAATCCCAGCTGTGGAGGCATTGGTACAGTTGTCTCCTTGTAAGACATTAACATATATTTCTTCTTTCTTAAAACATGATCTTTTATGGTGCCTTTGTATGCAATATAGTCGATGTAATTTCCTGTCTTTTATCTGGATCCTGGGTTCTGAAATGAAGTTTGAATGAATGAATGTTGTATCTCACAATCCTGAAACTGTACAGAGTATTATTCAATAATGACAAAACAAAAAATATCGCATGGGATGAATGACTAGTGCCAACAAACAAACAAACACACACACACACATAAAGTACAACTTACGCAGTTCTATAACTTGACCAGTTTATTTGAGAAGCTTGCTTGAAAAAAATTTTTTTAAATAAAAATCCGTAAAAAATGGCTAAATGAAGCATGTCTGAAACTAGAGACCCAAAAGGGATAATAAAAAAATTGGCCGTTGATTTACTGACCAGATTTGAAACAGATGAAGTCTACACACATACATGAAGTAATGACTGACTAAAAATCCAAATAAACAGGAGTATTTTTTAAATACGAGAATTGTCAACCGGCTAAAACATAACTGGCATAGTTTGGCATTAAAACACTAATTGGCACAGTGATAATACATATTTCATAAGTGCGATCATCAATACATCCTATTTTATTCACTACTGTGAAATATATTAGTGCTTTCTTTATGCTGAGAACTAAACAGCTTAACAGTCAAGAGTTAACGTTCATTGCATTCATTATTCTCGTGAGGTTTCAGTATTTTCCGTTATTAGGCTTAGCTTAAAAGCTTCATGCATGCTTAAACTGTCTACTGATCACAATTATAGAGCTCTTGGAGATTCTCCTGAAATTCCTAACCAGTTTACTGTTGATATAAGAACTGATTCTCCTGAAATTCCTAACCAGTTTACTGTTGATATAAGCACCAAAATAGTGCCCCAAACCAAGGATTGGATTACAAACATTTAAAACATTTTTTTGCAGCAGGAGTACAAAACAGCAAGAAACAGATGATACAACATACAAGCAGCTCCAGATATAAAATCTAAAAATGAAAAAATGAAATGTAAGTCAACGTTTTTAAACCAAAAACTACACATGTACACTTGTTCAAATAATCACTGTAAAAATCATTAAGGTCTTGTGTATTCAATCCAGTTCAGTTTCATCACCCAAATGTGTGGTTATTACAATTTAGTCATCATGTAGTGCAATTTAACACATGCTTTTTTTTTTCCAAAACCCATTTCTGGCACATAAAAACAAATATGTAAAATAGTGACAAATGCATGTGACCAATGTTGGGCCACATTCAAATTAATCTGTAATCAAGTCTTCATGTGTTAGTGTTAGCTCTCTCGGGGGGCAATGTCTATAAACTGAGTTTCGAGACAGTTTGTATCTGAAACTACTACTATCAAACTACTATCATAGATATCTTTGTAGAGGGCTTATACAGTCTGCAAGGCAATTTTAGGCATAATTTATTACAAAAATGTAAACAGCAGATGAGCAGAGTTAATGAGGAGTGAGAGGGAGTAATAGGCATGGGTGTCTGCTCATGGTATACATGCTGTGCGCAGAGTTGAGGCTATGTTAAGTTGTATGGCAGGCCGTTTTATCACTTTTTCCCCAAAGTGCACTCACTAGTCACTAAAATTAGGCACTAGTAGAAGAAAGAAGAAAACCACTTTATTTTGTCATTGTGTTCTTACAACTAATTGTATTCTTACAACGAATGTGTTCTCTGCATTTAACCTATTCTATTGTATAGCAGCAGTGGGCAGCTGCAGCACCCGGGGACCAACTCCAGTTCTTCTTTCCATTGCCTTGCTCAGGGACACAGACAGGAGTATTAATCCTAACATGTATGTCTTTATGATAGTGGGAGGAAACCAGAGCACCTGGAGGAAACCCACACAGACACGGGGAGAATATGCAAACTCCCCACAGGGAGGGCCTGGGGTTCGAACCCAGGACCTTTTTGCTGTGAGGCACCAGTGCTAACCACTGGGCCACTGTGCCATAGTACATAGCTTTTGCTGAATATTCACTATTTTCACACTTTATAGTGATAATGTTGGGGGATCCTAAGGTTCCTACAAAATCATGAAAAGGCTTGGACTGAGCAAAACCTGGAATTTGGGGAAAAAGAGGTCTCTTGTGATTAACTGTAATGATACTAATCTTAATTCTTTAACTATGCATGTGTGTGTGTGTGGGGGGGGGGGCTTGCCTTGGATAGGACTGTCCAGATAAGCTTTGAAGTCCAGTTTATTTCAAGTTGGTTATCTGACAGGAAAGCTGGAATCCTTGTATGTTACATTAAAGATGTAAAGATGGCTCTTAGACTGAGTGGTCTGGAAGGGCTTGGTTTCTGTTGGGTGGCTTCAGCTCGAAGGTATTGAAAAATCCCACCACCTGACTTGGGACCTCTGCCAAGACATTCTGAGCCAGCACTTCTCTTGGAGCCTACGGGGAGAGGGAATGAGAATGAGAGAAATGAGGATTGTGCAATGCACCAAAATCAGTGGATTAAGAAGGATGCAGATGCAACAACCAGAGGAAATGAGAAGAAATTGACAAGTTGTGATGGGAGGGGACAGGAAATGAAAACGAGAGAAATGAGGATTGTGCAATGCACCAAAATCAGTGGATTAAGGAGGATGCAGATGCAACAACCAGGGGAAATGAGAAGAAATTGACAAGTTGTGATGGGAGGCTACAGGGCTATATTATCAGTGAAAATCACAGCACCATACAAAAACACGGCAAAATAGCTGAGCCTTGGCCATTGGATAAACAATGGGGACATGCAGAAAGTGGGATTTTGCACTGAAATGGTAAATAAATAAATGGTAAATGGACTGCATTTATATAGCACTTTTCTAATCTACTGACCATTCAAAGCGCGTTACAGTGTATGCCTCACATTCACTCATTCACAGACCCATTCATACACTGTTGGCAGAGGCTGCCCTGCAAGGCGCCAACCTGCTCATCAGGAGCAGTTACGGGTTCAGTGTCTTGCTCAAGGACACTTTGCTAGCAGCCATACCAACATGTACCCTGGCTCTGCCAAATGACAGAAGCTAAGCAGGTATGGGCTTGGCTAGTACTTGGATCGCAGACCTCCCGGGAAAACTGAGTTGCTGCTGGAAATGGTGTTCGTGGGCCAGTAGGGAGTAGTCTTCCCTCTGATCCAAGCAAAAATAACAAATATCAAATCCCAATGCCTCAGTGCAGTGACGAGGACACTGTGCTGTAGGAGATGCCGTCCTTTGGATGAGACGTTAAACCGAGGTCCTGACTCACTGTGGTCATTAAAGATCCCATTACACTTATCGCAAAGAGTAGGGGTTTCCCTTGTGTCATGGTAAAATTCCCAACCTGGCTCTCTCCATCTGGCCACCTAATCATCCCCTCGTGTAATTCGCACAATGATTCCTCCCTCTCCACCTCGAGCTGATGTGTGGTGAGTGTTCTGGTGCAAAATGGCTGCCATGCATCACCCAGGTGGATGCTACACATTGGTGGTGGTTGAAGTGAGTTACCCCCTTCAATGTGAAGCACTTTGGGTGTCTAGAAAAGCGCTATATAAATGTAATGATTGTTATTATTATTCAACATGCTCTCTGGAGGAGCCGGGGATCGAACCAGCGACCTTCCAATTACTAAATGACCCAATCTATCTCCTGAGTCATGCCACCTCAGAAGAAAAAATAAACAAACAAAGACAAGCAGCCATGACATGCAGCCTTGTGCATAGACCAGTTGAACAGACAAATATAGGTTAGACAATTTGGGTGCTCTTACATTTCTAGGTAGGAGAGGGTTCATTAGGAGGCTTCAATTCAAATAAATTGAAGAAGGAAGCCACTTGGTCAGGTAACTCTGCCAGTACACTCTGGGAAAGGGCTGCAGTACCTGCCTGAAATTACATGTGTAAACTTTCAGATGCTTGAGCTTTACAAACAATGGGCACCATTTCTCAATCCAATCATAAAATTGTATACATTTTCTCACACATCTATCTGAACTAAATTTTCTTGCTGAGCTTACAAACATGCGGGAACACTGATTTCATTCACATTCACAATAGTTGATATATACAAATCCTCACACAGAATGACATGAAAAATTAAAGAAAAACCAATATAAAGTGTCTTAGTAAGAAGTTGGGCTACAACGAGCCTCCAGAACAGCTTAAATGCTCCTCATCGTAGATTATACATGTCTCTGAACTCTACTGGAGGGATGGACACCATTCTCCCAAAAGATAGTCCCTCATTTGGTGTTTTGATGATGGTGGCGGAGAGCGCTGTCTAATGCGTCGGTCCAAAATCTCCCATAGGTGTTCAACTGGGTTGAGATCTGGTGACTATGAAGGCCATAGCATATGATTTACATCATTTTCATTACGTATATTTATTTTTGTTTTGACTTGTCCTATTGTTACATACACGTATGTACACATTGTTTTTCTTTGTTTTCTTTTTTTATATGTTGATCCATATAGGCTGGCATACAAACTTATTTTTATTTTATTTATTTATTTTTTCTTTTCTTTTTTATTTTTATTATGACTTATTATTTTATCTAAGCGCTTTGAGTGGCTGTTGCAGCTAGAAAAGTGCTATATAAATGCAATCCATCCATCCATTCATCCTCATCAAACCATTTGTGCTCTGTGGATGGGGGCATTGTCATCCTGGAAGAGACCACTCCCATCAGGATAGAAATGTTTCATCATAGGTTAGGGGGGCCAAGTGGACTCGTACCATGCCAGTAAAATGGCCCCCACAGTGTAACAGATCCCCCAGATCCCCTCACTGTAGCATTTAGGTTTTTCCTTTGTCACCTGTCTGTATGTTAACACTGTGCAAAACAAATCAGAATAAAACAATTCTTTGTGCAGCACAGCGATTCTACAGCATAACAGAGCCTCTGGACCCCCTCACTGTAACTTTCAGGTTTTCCTTCAATTTGTCACCCGTCTGTAACCGCAAAGCATGTTAATGGCACAACTGATTACTTTCCGAGGATAGGATGACCTTTTTTTTTTTTTTGATAACCAAGAACTTATTAAAACATTGTTGGGCGTGATTTGGAGTCAAACAGATGAAAATGTCATTGATTGCTTAAGTGTTGATAAACTTAACACTTCGCTGAATCTTTTCACAGCTCTTCAACACCGTTCGATAAGGCAATCATTTAGGCATTCGAAAACCATGCTTTGACAGCACATCCAAACCATCTGTAAACATTCTGACTTATGGGAGCATGACGTCCTGTAGCCTGGCAGTCCAGTAAAAAGAAAAGAAAAAAAATCTGGCGCATATGTAGCAAGGAAAATTTTTAGCAAACGTGCCAAATGAAGTCATTATAACTTGACAGAAAAGCTTGAAATGTTCCTTTTTGGAAAAGACCATTTTAAGACACGCCTGGCTATACAGTGAGCTTCCCGTTTTCAAAAAGGAGATGTATCATGGTTTTTCAGGGCTTAAACAATTGCCTCACTATTGTTGTTCCTCAATACTGGAGAAAACAATGAAGTTTTTGATGCCTGACTACATTTTAATGAGGTCTCGGTTCTCAAAAAGTGAACCTATTTTGAAAGTGATGCCCATAAATGTCCGTATATAAAAGGGGGAGAAGGAAGGCTTCTAACAGTAGAGCAGAATGACAGGCAAGGAGAGCAGAAATGTTCAGAGTTTCAAAAACACGTTATTAAAAAAATGGTTAAGCAAAATGGTGAACTTGATTCAGATGAGAAAATGACTACACGCAGACAAAGCAGTGCAGCTGTATATTATTTGATGCCTTTTCCTAATCAGATGAGTAAAAGCGTAATTTGTTGGAGCCATAACATGCAAAAGTGTGATCTAAGTGTGAACAAGGCCTTGCAACTCAGAACAACACAGTATGGTTGGTACCATATGCATTTTGCATGTTAAATGTAATTTATATCAAAATAAAATCAGTAAGTTAAATCTTCAGCAAAGTGTTTGATGTTTTGGCCTGGAGAACAGTTTTAATGGTAAGTGCAACTAACCGCCGTGGCAAATAAAAGCAGGAAGCCGGAGATAAATAGAAGCAATCATAGACTTTTACAATCTAATCAATAAAGCCAATAAAGTTTTACACTGCTGCTTACATTCTGGAACTGTCTGAAGGGCACAAACTGGACGATGTCCCGCATGGCTGTTTCGCCTGTAGGTGCGCGCAGAATACTGTTATCTCCATCCAGGAACTCCATGGCACTGAAGTCTGCCCCGCCCACCCCAATGATGATGATTGACATGGGCAAACGGGAGGCTTTGACAATAGCGCTCCGTGTCTGGTCCATGTCTGTGATCACTCCATCCGTGATAATGAGCAGGACAAAGTATTGCTGCATACAGAAATAAATAATTAAATGTTGTGGCAAAATTATTGGTATTCGGAGAATACAAGAAAACAGGATGGGAAACATGGAATGGCATGTAGACGGCAACGTAGTTGAGTGTAAGATGAGGTGTGAAAGGAGGAAAAATGTGATGAACTTAGACTAGTACAGCACAGCTTATACATTATTTAAGCTTACTCATTGCCTAAGAATAACAGTCCAATGCTTAGTTAAAAAGTGGCAATACAAACAAACAAACACAACAGACTACATGGGGTTTAGGTTGCCATCTACTCACAGAAGCACTGTCCTGTTGCATAGCTTGCCTGCCAAAACAGGCCACGTGGTTGATGATAGGGGCAAAGTTGGTGGGGCCATATAGCTTCACTTGAGGTAGACACTGCTGATAGGCTGACACTACCCCCTCTATACCTACATATACGGAGGAGGGTAGAGAGAGAGGATGAAGAATGTATTAAAAGAGTGGACAGAGAGAGGAAAGTGTTCACAGCATAGATGTGTGCAGGCATACCTCATGCTGAATCCCACACAAAAATAACAATGTATAGATGTGTGCACACTGCACACACAACCACAGATTTGAAGTTGAATGAGTTCAACCATAGCCGACCTGCACAAAATGGATTTGATGGGTCGAAGTTGATAGGAAACTCGTGCGAAACCTGTAAAAGAATTCATTAGAATTCTGTTTTAGGTCAAAAGATTATGAAATGAGCTTAAGTAATTCAAGAACATGAGTAAAACCATTTTTTTTTAATTTTAGTAATTAAAATGAAATAATAGAAAGGTCTATTCAAATATGAGAGTATTAATAGAGCATAGATTACCTGCCACATAGGTGGGATCTGGGCTCCAAAACCAAAGGCAGGGAACAGCTGGTCACTACACAGGGAAAGGCAGGGAAGATAAAGCTTGGCACAACCCAACTACTTACTATTTGTAAAGCAAACCAACCACTGCAAAGAAACATAATATGCAACAGTGAAGTATCTTTGACTCAATGACACTCAACCATGTGCCTCTAGGGTCATAGGACCCTGGGAACATAGGAATGACTCCAATTCGTGCAAGGGTCTGCCTAGGCGGCTGCACATCCTCAGACTGACAGGCAAAACATTTTTATTAGGTAGATTTTTTTTAGCTTGAGCGCTATATATTAAAAACTTTTTTCCCAATGCTTCCTGTTCGGTCGACTTGGGCACTGCACAAGTCTTACAGTGGCAGGAAAAACATTGGTTTTTCCGCCCATTTGTGCATGAATCTGTCCATTGCTAATCTCGAATACTACCGGGCCTGTCAGCCTAATAATTTCTGTGCACAGTTATGACTGTTTGATCAAGGTTGTGGTGACTCAAAACCTTTGAAAAACCTGTTTTATACCGCAATTGACTGTTAACTCCTCAGCTGGTTTTCCACCTAAGTCCAAAACCCGCAGAAGGGAAGATACGCAGGCAGTGCCTCCGTATTTTCCCTTCTCCTGGTAGGCAAAAAAGGGGTGGTTTGTTGCCAAGTCTGAGCACCAGAGAAGGGGAGATGTGCCTGGTGGGGATCTGCACTCTACTGATTGCACTCTTCATTTCTCTTGTTGCACAGTTTTTGGAGTTGCCAAAAAATAATTTCACTGCTTATTATACTTGTACACATGAAGTACGTGACAAATGATGCTTTGAATCTTGAATCTTTGTTAAGCATCATTGCTTTATATTTTTGTTTGTAAACAAATAGTCTGTTAATAGTGCATCAAACAAAGTATTAAAGAATTATTCCACTTTTTTACACCCTGGCTCTTATCTTCATAGTCTTTGACAAATAAACAAAAATGAAAGTTAAAAGTCATTACTTCAGATTGCCACTATTATTAACAATGGTCAACTGCATTGCTGAGCTACCTCCTAATTCAACTTGCAGGAATGAGCATCTTACTTACCAAAGGAAGTAGTAATCATTGACTGACTACCTGTCCAGTGCAACTGAGAAGTCATAGCCAATGGCACATCATGTACAGTCTAACAGAGGTACTAGCCTTGTTTTTTTTTGTTTTTTGTTTTTTTGAATGACAGGTTTAAGGATCATATTCCTCAGCCCTGTTAAAATTCCATGAAGCTGTGTCCAGCGGCAGTCCCGCGTCCAAGATCTCCACTATAAAGCTGATGATTATCTCTGCATAGATGAAAGAACGCCACCTTCAGCTTAACCTATCTAAGACTGAGCTCCTTGTCATCCCAGCCAGTCCATCCTTAGAACAACAGATCACTATCCAGCTCGGATCAACTCAACTCATGCCCACAAATCTGCCCGAAACCTGGGTGTCATGACTGATGACCAACTAACCTTTAAGGTTCACGTGGCCTCGACTGCTCGGTCGTGCCGATTTGCCCTAAACAACGCCAGGAAAATTAGACCCTACAGGTCTGACCAGGCAGCACAACTCCTGGTACAGGCTCTTGTAATACCATGCATTGACTACTGCAACTCCTTACTGGCAGGTCTCCCTGATGCACTTTCAAACCTCTGCAAATGATCCAGAACGTGGCGGCACGTCTGGTCTTCAACCAACCCAATTTCAACAGCACGTCACTCCGCTTTTCATATTCCTCCACTGGCTCCCAGTTGCTGCCCACATCAAATTCAAAACCTTAATGCTCGCTTACAAAACTGCAACTAAAACGGCTTCCGCCTATCTGAACTCCCTCATTCAGGTCTACACTTAGTCCTGCTCACTACGTTCTGCTAATGAAAGGCATCTGGCACTTCCATCACAACGGGGCCCTAAGTCACTAGCCAGACTCGTCTCTTCTGTAGTTCCCCGGTGGTGGAACGAGTTACCAAACTCCATTTGATCTGCTGAGTCCCTCTCCATCTTTAAGAAGAAGCTAAAGACCCAGCTCTTTCTCAAACACCTCCACACCTAACGGTATTAAAAAAAAAAACAACCAAAAAAAAAACATCAATTCTATGCACCCTATGCATTGTCTTTGTGCACTGCCTGTTGACACCCACATCCTACTGGACTTGAACCTCGTTTTTTTTTTTTTACACTTACTAGCGTTGTTGCCCTCTGACTAGATCCTTGCTTGTGTTGTATTAACTCTCAGATGTATGTCGTGTTGGATAAAAGTGTCTGCTAAATGAAATTGTAAATCATAATGAGTAAAATTATATCATAATTGATTTGCGCAATCGCAAAAACTATGAAAAGAAGACCAAGGTTGTAAAAATCTGGAATGATCCATTACATATTTTGTTAAACATACTTTGTATTGTGTTATTACTATCACAATTGCATTTACCTGTCATAGTCTTGGATAACCGTACCAACTGCCCAGATGGCTGCGAGGTACTCATTATAGCCTGCAGGGCTGATGTAGTGGAGGGACTGGGGGGACTTAGGGTCCCCATTAGAACCAGTAAAATCTATGGCTATCTGCCAAGAGACCAGGGTCAGACAGACAAACATGAAATATGAAAAACTGGTTTATGACGATGAAAATACAAGGTAACAACTTAATGACAAAAATAATGACTTACTGACAAAATAACGACTAATTTCCAAGGTGACGACTTATTGCCAAAAAAACAAGTTATGTGTGAAGCCACAACTCACTGTGAAATTGATCTGACAGCCACCCATGATGTAATCCAGGAACGAATACTCCCTCACTACCTGTGGATGAGAATTGGTGACAAGAAGCCTTCATTTTTTTTTTAATCAGTTAAAACGCCAAACAAGATATATTCAACCACAATCGATAAAATCCATCTCATAACGTTAGACCATTAATGGATAAACTATACTAGGGCCTTGTTTATCCAAACCGACTAGCCTCCCTACATAGAAAAACAGCAATGAAATTACTGGTTAAAATCAAAATCTAAATTGATTGAATAAAAATGTATATCAATTAAATAATAACAGAATCAGTCTAAAAAAACATGCATTTCATATTTTGAAAAAGCAAGTCTAATCGAAGCATTTCATTTATCTGAAAATATAAATTTCTCAATTGTCCTCTTGTGGGATATGGATATATTACAACATGCGTCTCAGCTGGAATGTGGGTAGTTTCTAAGAGAAAGAAATGTCAAATTGATGGTACCTACCTCGCAATGTTTTACAATCACAACACCAGAGTTTTTGTAGCTTTTCTTCTTCCGTTTCTTGTTGATGTTGATGCATTCAAATTCTGCCTGTCATGGTAAGGGATAGAAATGGTTGTGTTATGCAAAAACGTATTTGGGGTCGTACCACAGAAGGCAGTCTGTCCGTCAACCAGGGAGTCTTGCTTTGAGCCCCCATGAAGGTAAATTTTCTCTGCATACAAGTGTCTTCAAACAAGGCACTGAACTGCTACAAGCACCAAGAGTGCTCATCTAGAGCTGACCCCTCGTGTTAAAGCTCTATGGTTGGGGCTAAAGGGGAGAGCGAACTTATTTACAGAGCTCAACAAATCACTCTTTCTTTTGGGGGGGGGGGGTTCCCTCCTTTTCTCCCCAATTGTACTTGGCCAATTACCCCACTCTTCCGAGCTTTCCCGGTCGCTGCTCCACCCCTTCTGTTGATCTGGGGAGGGCTGCAGACTACCACATGCCTCCTCCGATACATGTGGATTCGCCAGCTGCTTCTTTTCACCTGACAGTGAGGAGTTTCACCAGGGGGACGTAGCACGTGGGAGGATCATGCTATTCCCCCCAGTTCCCCCTCCCCCCGAACAGGTGCCCCAACCGACCAGAGGAGGCGCTAGTGCAGTGACCAGGACACACACCCACATCCGGCTACCCACCCGCAGACACGGCCATTTGTGTTTGTAGGGACGCCCGACCAAGCTGGAGGCAACACGGGAATTCGAACCGGGATCCCCGTGTTGGTAGGCAATGGAATAGACCGCTACGCTACCCAAACGCCCCAATAAATCACCGTTTTAATAACACGAGTAGTAATATCATCGTCATTAATGTTATCATTATGACCATCATAAATATTATTGCTATTTATGACCTTGGTGGCAGATAAACACTGCTTGAGAGATCTTTTAATGGCTTTCACTGCTAACTTACATGATTCATGAATGCATACACACAGACAGACGTTAGCAGTCTCTCTCTCTCTCACTCACTCACACATATAGAAATATAGAGCTCACTGCATTTGTCTTTGAAGCCTCCTGTATCTGGCAGAATGTGGTCTCAAAAGCTCCTATGTAGTCATGAGATCCACTGCTGTTATAGTCATAACACTCCACCTGGGGACACACCGAGAGTTAGTTACCACAAGACAAAAAGGCCATCAAAAACAACGAGAAACCCCCCCCCCCCAGAAAAAAACAACCCCATAACACATTATTTTTTGGGGGGGGGATTCCCCCCCCCTCTTTATCCCCAGTTGTATCTGGCCAATTAGCCCATTATTCTGAACCGTCCCGATCCCTGCTCCACCTCCTCTGCCGATCCGGGGAGGGCTGCAGACTACCACATGCCTCCTCCGATACATGTTGTGTCGCCAGCTGCTTCTTTTCACCTAACCGTGAGGAGTTTCGCCAGGGGGACATAGCGTGTGGGAGGATCACACTATCCCCCCAGCCCCCCCTCCAAACAGGCGCCCCGACCGACCAGAGGAGGCGCTAGTGCAGTGACCAGGACACATACCCACATCCTGCTTCCCACCCTCAGACACGGCCAATTGTGTCTGTAGGGACGGCCGACCAAGCCGGAGGTGACACGGGGATTCGAACCAGGGATCCCCATGTTGGTAGGCAACAGGATAGACCACCATGCTACCCAGATGCCCCACACATTTCATTTTCATTAGACTCATTTGTATCAAAATTTGAAATGATTTCAAATTAAAACGAGACGATGAACCGCTCATCACTGGAGTGGGGGAAAAAAATCCGAAAGCAGAAAAGCATGCTATGGAAACAAAGCTTCAAACTTTAATAAGCATCTCCCCACAAATGCAATAGACACACAACAAACTGCACTATGAAGCCTTCTAATGAGCAAATAGGGATGGGAAAGGTCTCATTAGATCTAATTGGAATAGGAGGTGCAAAGAAACATTCAGACAATTGTCAACAAATGTTCATATGCAACCTACTGCATTACTTTCAATATCACCTGAATTCTCAGCCCACTGAGCCATCTGTGTCAGAGAAGACAGGTGGAGTTTGAACCTGGATGGCATGTATGTGTAATCCTATACACCATGTACCTCTCACTAAATGGTCAAAAATGGGATGGGCTTGGACAGAGCATCTTTGGTGTTGGGAACAGGTATAGGGAAAATTGGCCAAGGCGCTTGGACATAAAAGACTTGTTGACTAAGCAGTCATTGTGGTAAGTTGACATGCTGAATCAACAATCAAGCTCACAAATGACTGACACTGACCCATCTAAAAACTGGTGCAAATGCAGATGTGTCTAAGACTTCAAACCTCTACTTTTACACCCTTCACATGAAGGACACACACATTGGGGATGGTTAACTCACGCTGTTGTTATGGAAGCATCACTTCCTGACAAGCTTGCTTTAAAAGTGTTGAGGATGAAAACAAAAATCACAAGCCAAATAAGGCATTACACAAGAACAAGCTAATTTAAATCAATACAAGTCACAGAAGAAACAGTGGAAAGAGCCCTTCTTTGCAGCATTATTTGAAAAGCAGCACAATCCAGACAAACAATATCATTTCGAGTCAAAAGATCACGTTACAGAAAATCTTATAAAACAAAATTTATTCAAAGACATCACAGAGGGGGAAATGATAAGAGCAAATTCAAAACATAACGCTGTAATACAACAAATAAAAAATTACAAACTCTGCTCTGAATCTTTGACAAGACTGTGTGTTGGTGTGTGTGTGTGTGCTCACGAGAGCGAGCACACAGCCACATTTGCCATACCTTTATTTGTCTCTCCATGTCTCCCCCACAGAGAGACTGCAGGGGGATTCGAAAGGGTCTCCATGTTGGATTCAGGTTGTACATCACCACCTGTACCGCAAAAGTGGTTGCTATGAGCTAATGGCAGCAATTAGTGTATTGTCAAACTAATTAGTCATTTTTTTTTGGGAGGGGGGAAATTTCCCCCCCTTTTTTCCCCCCAATTGTATCCAGCCAATTACCCCACTCTTCCGAGCTGTCCCGGTTGGTGCGCCACCCCCTCTGCCAATCCAAGGAGGGCTGCAGACTACCACATGCCTCCTCTGATACATGTGGAGTCGCCAGCCGCTTTTCACCTGACAGCGAGGAGTTTCACCAGGGGGACATAGTGCATGGGAGGATCACGCCACTCCCCCCAGCTCTCCCTTCCCCGCGAACAGGCACTCCGACCGACCAGAAGAGGCGCTAATGCAGCGACCAGGACACACCCACATCCAGCTTCCCACCCGCAGACACAGCCAACTGTATCTACAGGGACACCCGACCAAGCCGGAGGTAACACGGGGATTCGAACCTGCGATCCCTGTGTTGGTAGGCAATGGAAATGACCGCTGCACTACCTGGACGCCCACTAATTAGTAATTTTAAGACCCAACAGAACTGAAGCAGGGTGTGCAAATGGTTGGTGGGTTTTTCTCTACCTCTGTCCTGTGGACCAATTGCCATTCAGTTTCCGCCCATTTGTAGAATTCCAGGAAAGGGTCAGACTTCCCAAAGAAATCCTGAAAAAAAAAACCCAACATATCAAAAGGAGGAATTCCTAGAAAACTCAAACATTTTAAGGCACATAAGAGAATTCAAATGTAGAAAACATTACCTTTTTATCCAGTTTCCTTGCTGCCACTTCAAATTTCACCACTCTGTTGTCTGTTTTCTCTTCGGCACAGATCTGCACATCATTAAAAAGAAGAACATCATAAAACGATGCAATGGAAATAAATATTTACAACCACAAATCCTTTGTGTAGTCGGGGACTCAGTGCTTCAGTATTCATAGAAGTCTAATTCAATTCAATTCAAAACTTTATTGCAGACTCGGGATCCATAACAAACAAAGACAAGGTTAAAAAAACAAAACAAGAAAAGAAAGAATAAAGCCATAAAATATAAGAACCATAGGTAAAAGATAAACCCTAGACAATACATAGACACAATAAAATAACATAAAAGGAACAAATCATTGTATAAGAAGACAGCTATACCAGTGGTCCCACTGCTGGGATGAGTAACATGCGGCACTGAATCTTATATTAGTTAAACTCAATGCTTACATTGTCAGAGTCATTGAGCCAGCAAATAAATGTATACATGAGATTTCTTAGAAGAGCCTGAAAGGTCTTCACTCCTGCAGCCACAAACATTTCACTTTCACTACACCATCTAGGTCTTTTTAGTAGCATTCTCATAGCATCATTATAAGCTACTCGAAGCCTCTGTAAGCTCGCTTTTTTGTAGTTTGACCACAGGTATGCAGTAAAAAGTGTTGTACAATATGCTCTGAACGGAGACATCTTCTCACTAACTGAACACGTACCAAACTTGTGTGAGAGAGTGTTTACTTGTGTATATGTTACGGGTAATGTGAAAAAACTGTTAATGTGCAAACTACCCGGTTAATGTGCAGATTACCCAACGGGGCGGGTAATGTGCAGATTACCCGCCAAAACGGGTTATCTGCACATTAACCGGGTAGTCTGTACACTACCCGCTTGGGCAGTTAATGTGGATAGAATGAACCACGTTATCCACATTAACCAGGTAGTCAGCACACTACCCGTTTGGATGGTTAATGTGGATGGAACGAACATGCAACTCATCTTTTTACGATATTTTGATATTTAAATCAGCAATAGGCCTTTAGCCTAATGACTCATGAAGTGAGGCCATCTGAGGAATCACAAGTTGTGGTAAATGAAAGAACAGACGTTGGCGATATCATTCTGTCTTTAGATCAACGTTTTCCCCCACTTGTATAACTAGGCTATTAGCATCAAAGAACACAAAAATGAGCCCTCCTCCTCGCTCGCTATCTGATCCCTGATATGAATGAATAGCCTACAAATTTGACAAGGGTGAAAAGAAATATCAGTTTCGGCCATCTCCCAACAGGCTGCTATAGCCTACTCTCACTGGAAACATGCATCATTCAACCAATCCGAAATGGCAATCACTCCGTGGACAGACTGGTAAATAAAACTTTATGGAAGAGGGGTACTGGCGGGGAAAAAATACTAAGACTAGATGATATGAAAACAGAACGAAATTCGTTTTATAAGCCCAGTATGTAGGAGCAGAAGCAGTGAAAAAATATGTCAAAATGCAATTCCTGTCTGCCAATCAGGCAAGAAAAATTAATGAACAGGCGATACCTTTCAGATGCACCTTTACACAACCACCAAAAAAGACAAAAATGTGCCCGATCCCCTCCCTCACCTGGCTAATATCCTACTAGTAGCCTACATATGTCATCGATCATATCCTAATCTAACCGAGAATATGGGAGGGAGCAAACAGATTTTTGTGTTCTTTGATGCTAATAGCCTAGTTATACAAGTGGGGGAAAACTTTGATCTAAAGACAGAATGATATCGCCAACGTCTGTTCTTTCATTTACCACAACTTGTGATTACTCAGATGGCCTCACTTCATGAGTCATTAGGCTAAAGGCCTATTGCTGATTTCAATATCAAAATATCGTAAAAAGATGAGTTGCAGGTTTGTTCCATCCAAATTAACCATCCAAACGGGTAGTGTGCAGACTACCCAGTTAATGTGGATAATGTGGTTCGTTCTATCCACATTAACCGCCCAAGCGGGTAATGTGCAGACAGGTTATCTGCACATTAACCGGGTAGTTTGCACATTAACAGTTTTTTCACATTACCCGTAACATATACATCATCAGACAAGATATATCAGACAATTCAAATCAGGAAATTTTAGATAATTGACCTCTTTGGTTCTGCAGATCATTACACTCTTACTGGCATTGTATTTGATATCATGCTCCACATCGTACACAGAACATATATTGAGGAGCTGCTGGAGACCGGCGCTACAGGGACTAAGGATGACAAGGTCATCTGCATACATAATGTGGTTCACCAAGGTATTACCCATCATGCACCCAGTGTTACAGGCTTTCAGCTACTTGGACAAATCATCAATGTATAAATTGTAGAGAACTGGAGGCAGAATTCCCTCTTGTCTGACACCATTGCTAAACCCAAATGGGGCTGAAACGCTATTACCCCATTTCACTTGCATAGTCTGGTGGGCATAACAATAAGCCAGAATTCTCACAATGTATTTAGGCACCCCTCTGTCTCAATTTAACAAACAACTTTCTATGATTAACACGATCAAAAGCTTTAGAAGCATCAATAAAACACATACGAACCGATGAGTTTTGGTCTCTATATTTGTTAATAATTTTCTTTAAGTCATATAATAATAATAATAATAATAATCATAATCATAATAAATCAATCTTATATAGCGCTTTTCTAACACTCAAAGTCGCTTTACAATAAACGGGGTGAAACAAGACAACAGATAAACATAACACACACATACAGGGGTGGATGGGAAGGGGGGGGCTACGAGAGGGAGAAGGGGCAGCCACACACAACGCCAGCAGTACTCTCCCACTTAAACAGATTAAAAAACATTTAAAAAAAAATATATATAGTACAGACAGTACAGTACAGTATATGTATATATACAGTACAGACAACATTGAGTCTGGTAACAAGCCATGAATCATAAAGCCAGTAAAACAAATAGCAAGGAGAGGTTATGTTGCTATTAGGCTGTTATGCTTAAAGGTATAAATGAGCAACGCACTAGGGTAAAATTAATGGTACTGTGAAAACTGTTGAACAGTCACTTAAACAGATTATGATTTAGAAAGCTACTCACAGTGATGGTCCCGTTTCCAGCAGGCCTCTTGTTCTTTTTAACCAGAGGTCGAGTCAGCTTACTAGAAGACACAATCTGGGTACAGAGACACTGGGTTACGCTAGGCCATTGTTGGAAACACTATCAACACTAATGCCAATTCCATGACTGATTCTGACATGATCCTGTTTTTAAACCTCTTTGTGGGTGAAAGAGCATTTCCTCATTCTATGTGCAATGTCAGCAGTTTCTATTTGTATTTTTTTTTTCGCCAGCCGCTTCTTTTCACCTGACAGTGGGGCATTTCACCAGAGAGACTTAGCGCGTGGGAGGATTACGCTATTTCCCCCAGTTCCCCCTCCCCCTGAACAGGCGCCCCGACCGACCAGAGGAGGCGCTAGTGCAGCGATCAGGACACACACCCACATCCGGCTTCCCACCCGCAGACACGGCCAATGGGGCAGCGTCCGAGTGATGTCACAGCATCGCTGTCGCTATGGACGTGTCACAGAAAGTCAGACATGCGGAGCACGTTAGACAGTACAGCATGGCTGTGTTTACAACACTAACTCACGTATACGCTGCCATAAATCCGATAATATTAACCCCGAATGATGTTCCCGGTGCAAAGTTTCCATCGGAGATTGGGGTGCACAGTAAGTAACCTGCAACTAAAAAGATGGTTGCAGTGTTGTGGACTGCCGAGGATGGGGAAAAAAACAGGGGTTGATTGACGGGTTAGTTGAGGGGGTGGGTCAGCTGTCACACAGCATAAGGTTTCCCATTTTCTCTTGATTTGGCTATGTAGGCTACTACATACATTCAGATTTGAAATCAAACAATTTCATATGAGGTTAAAGTACAGCTTTTCAGCGTTTAGCTTCTATTATTGACCCTGTCAGTAGCGGACTGGCCAGGGAGCACCGGGACAAAGTACCGATTGCACCCCACCCCCCACTCATGGTTTTATGAACACTTGATTACAGTTAAATTAGTGGACTTGCTTTATAAGCGTTTATTCACTTTTTAATATTTTATTTTATAATGTTAACTTGTCCCAATAATTTAAGTGGTCTGAAATGCTGGGACTATATTAAAAAAAAGTGTTAGTTTCTAAATGGTGAATCTGATATTTATTTATTTTTGAAAATTCTGTTTATTAATTTTCCATGTTTACAGTAAAACAAGAGAGACAAACATAACAACTCACACCCAGTGCCACAATAAGATTTACATCTTACATTTATCATTCACTGTACACACACACACCACTACACTCTCCCACTTATAGGAATTTTAGCATGACTCCCACACCCTGAAATATTGATACAGAGAAAGAGAATGATGATAAGATAAAAATGAAAATACGTAAAATAATTAGTAAATTAAAAAATTAAATAGATTCCATGTAATTCATCCACGGATGTGAATCCGATATTTATACACCCTCTAATAAAAGCTGAAAATCTATACTTTAACCAAATATGAAATTGTTTTATTTAAAATCTGAACTTCTGTAGTATATAGCCAAATGAAGAGAAAATTCTCCTTTGTACCAGACATTAGGGAAGACACTGTATATTGGTTTAGATTACACCATGGCACACTAGAAAAAATAGGTGAAAATGACAAAAAATTACACACAAAAAACAAAGACAATTACCACAAACTGCTTACTTCTAATGTAGTCTAGTGCATCTGATGTCTGACTTCCGTTTGCTGCAAAGCTTCCGCTTCCGCTCGGGAAGGGCTAAAAATAAGCTCATGGACACCCGACCAAGCCAGAGGTAACGCGGGGATTCGAACCGGCGATCCCCTTGTTAGTAGGCAACGGAATAGATCACTACGCTACCTGGACACCCCCCCTATTTGCATTTCCAAATAAATACCAGCAGGTCTGACATTAACTTCCTTGATAAAATACTAGTTGTAAGAATCTTGTAAAAAGTAATTACTTTGTATCTTTAAACCATTTTTTATTCATCTTTTGAAACTATGAGATCGGTAAGACCACTAATATAATGAGAACACTAACTATAAGTGTTTGTTTTTCTTCCCACAATACAATGCCACAATGAGGAGAAAGCTTCATGGCTAATAAAAAGGATCAGAGTGAAGCAGAGGGGCTCACCTGGCCTAAGGTACATTCCAGTTCTCCCAGGAAGTCATCATCTCCTAGATCATAGGTGTTGTTGTCAATGTCATATAGAGCAAATTTCAGCCTTTGCACCATCTCAAAGTAGTAGTCGATGGTAAAGGTTTTGGCAAACTTTGGGTTGAGGCAATTCTGGATTGTTTCTGTGCGGCCAACCTATGGCAAACACAAGTACAATAGTTAAAGTTTACTTGGCGATAAATAGTGTATTTTGTGCATTATTTGTCAAGCTCATATAAGATGCTTTTTTTTTTTACATACAAGTGCAACCCAAATAAATAGACTGGCCTATAAGGAGAACGTGAAAGCTGTTGGGTTCATGTGATACAGCCAGATAGCCGATTTGCAGAAGAGTGACCTTTTAACCTACTGACCTCTTGCCAGTGGGAGCCGGTGGTGTTCATGAGCAAAACACACATGGGGTCAGACTTGGAGAAGACATCCATGTCCAGCAGATTCTCACAGGAGACACTCAGCACCACTTTGGACACACACTGAGCGGCCCTGGAGCCTGCTGCCATCGGGGACCCCCCTGCTGCCATTGACAACCTGTAAAACGCTCACACACACACACACACACACACAAATGTACACGTACAACAACAGGACGCACACAGACACACAGCTACAGCATACCTGCAGAGCCAAAGGAAGCCACTTACATAGGTACACATCAAAGCAGTCAGACATGTTTTGAGCAATTACGGTCAATAAAGAATTATGACATCGGCATTCTTATTATGCGTGTCTTTAGCGAACACGCCTTCCTTGGAGTAACATTAAGCAACCCTCAGTGTAATAGCGTTTACATGCATTACGACATAGTATCTATGCCAGCTGCATTTAAAGATTTAATCTAATGAAACACATTTGAAAACAGCATTTATTAAAAACAACCGTGCTACGCTCAATTAAAATAATGCTTGGAGTTGAGATTGACATTATTCATTGTAATAAACTCTCTCTCAAACACACCGTTAAACGATAGGTAACGGTGAACGTTACTCTTATCCGCCCATGCTAAATGACCTAGCATGTAAAAACTAGCGTTAAATTCACATAAAGTAAGGGTGGAAACACAATGTCAGCCACGTACCCACACACGCAACCGTGGAGAAATACTCGTAGTGAGGATTGTCAAAATGTCCAAAAGAAGAAGCAGCAGAAGAAGAAGCAGAAGAAGAAAGACCGCACTCGCCGTCCTATTGGGAGCCTCGTAATCTCGCCTCTTGCGTCGGGAATGAAGACTAACATCACACAGGCGGTTGCAATGGGCGGTGGCCTTTGAACGGCCGAGCTCCGTCCCGTTTCTTCGTTGGCGGGTCTCCCGGTGGACTCGAACGACAACATAGAACCAGGACCGTTTGGCGAACAACTTTTTATTAGGCGACATTTAACACACAGCAACGCAACACCTCAATGCACAATGACAGGCGAGGAAAACGAGCGTCCCCCCCCCCCCCCGCTCATTTGCTCCGTTTAGACGAGCAATGCGTTCGCAAGGAGAATACTTGGATAGCAAAAAACCCCAAAACATACATTTGTTTCAGTCCAGTGTGGCCTTGTTATTTGGCTGTAAACATCCACTTATTTAAATTTTCCACTCGAGCTACCAAACCACTAAATTCTTCGTCCGATTGTCTTTTGTATTTATTTATTTTTCATTATTTTATTTTTTTTAGACAAATCTGGCGTTTAGCTGAGCGGTCATGCAATACTGAACAAACTGTTCCAGACACGCTGCTGGTGACCTGCCATAGTCCACGAGTCTTTTGTTTTGTTTTTATAACAGGACTGCAGCTTGGCTCTGGAGTCACATCCAAGTCCTTGGGTATCCACAGGTTCGTTAAGAGGAGGAATAGCTTCAGACCAGTTTCCAGTAGATTCGACAATTTCTTAAAACATCTGGCCTGGAAGCCTTCAGAAGCACACTGCCTGTAAAAGACGGAAGAGTGAAAACAATAAATAAACCGATCAGAGAAAAAAAAAAGTGAAACTGATTTTGTTTTCCACATTGATACAACGAAAGCAATGTGTAAATAGGCAACAATGATAGCCCAATTCAATGAGGTGGAGAATATGTGCATACTTTTGATGTGTTCATTAAGAGTCGTGAGAATTAAGTTGTTTTACCATGATTCAGCACTTTGCTGGGTTGTTCATGTGTACACAATTCAAATTCATCATCACTATGTACACCAAGGCAGGCTGTAAATGGCTTTGCCACATGTCAAGTTGAGACGCTTGTTGGGGAAGGGAAGGTGCAGGCGGGAAGCATCCAGGGGCAAACTGAATCTGAGCCATCTGAGGGTGATTTGGCCTACCGGTTCAGGGGCTGGAAAAAGTGGATTCGCTGGGGGGCTTCAGTTTGTACAGATTGAAGAAGGAGGCCACTTGATCCGGTAACTCTGCCAATACACTCTGGGCGAGAGCCACGCTGTTTGCCTGTACAGAAAGATGAGGTATAGATAAAGTAAGTGAACCTGAGGGGATGTGGGGTAGCTGGATAGAACTAAAATAGACAGTGTCCGTAGAACAAACTAAAATTCAAAACACAACTGGAATGCCAACTCTATAAAAGAAATATTTGATTACAATGCAAAAATACTTTGAGAATTCAAAATTAGATATTCACAACTACTACTTTTGTAAAAATGGCGAAAGAAAAACTTTTTGAATAAAATATTAAGTTAGATTAAGATATTAACTAAATTAAAAAAAATTACATGTAGTACTCGGCATTTTCAGAATGGTTGGCAATTAATTTTAGGGACAGTAATTCATGTATATGCAATATCATTACATTACAAAAAGTATATTGGTATAAAGTTTGGACTACATTTACATTATGGGACTTAAAGCTCAATTCTGATTTTTTTTGCCCTGATGCAATCTTTTCACTTGGTCATTCACATTCAATTTTGCAAAGTGACCCATATCTGACATTAGTGTGAACAGACTGCAGCCCTGAAACCCTAAGTGCATTTACAACAATTAATGTAGTCCAACTGCGTGTATCAATAACAAAAAACAAAACAAAACAAAACAAAAAACATAATTGTGAGACTGACAAAACAAAACATAAATGAATGACATGAATGAAGCAGTGGTGCAAGCATTCATTGCCAAGATGATTTGCTCTGGTAGTCCGATGACAGTTAGTCAGCTCTTGAGGATGAGAAGGTGAAAAAGGGCCAAAGCCATAGCTGTATCTGCATTAGCAGATATGACTGGTAATCATGTACAAGTTTGAGTGACGAGAGTCGCATAAATCTAGATTCAGGTCGCTTTGACACAATCAACAGAATCTGTTGGATTCTACTACCGCATATGAAAGTGGCCCATATCTGACTGGAAAAAAATCTGACTTTTGCATCCACACTGCTCTGAAAAAGATCGGATCTGTGTCACATGTGGCAAATAAATCAGATTTGGGCCATGTGTTGCTTGTAATGTGAATGTGATTGTAGTGTTAGGCTGTTGCTCACTTCGAACTTTCTGAAGGGCACAAACTGCACAATGTCACGCAAGGCAACATCGCCCCTTGGTGAACGAAGAATCTTGTCATCACTGTCAAGAAACTCCATGGCGCTGAAGTCCGCCTTGCCTACACCGACTATGATGATTGACATGGGCAGCCGGGACGCCGCCACGATTGCAGTGCGTGTCTGGTCCATGTCTGTAATCACGCCATCCGTTATGATGAGCAGGATAAAGTATTGCTGTGTGTGAGGGGAGAAAGAGGAAAATATCAAGGGTGGTGGGGGCAAAATGGATAATGTCCGCATTATAGCCAGAAGTGAAAGCCAAGTATCATCCATCCTCTATTTGATCCATCATTATGTGTTGAAGATTTGAAGCACCAACACATTTCAGCAGCCTAACATTGTAAGATAATATCTGAATTTTGTGTGAGAATGTTCACGTTAGTTCAACTTTATTGTCATGTCTATTAGAATACAGTAAAATTCTTGTGCTCTGGCGCTCTCTGCCTTAACACAAAGGACACAAGGTCAAAGGACACAAGGACACACCATTCCTAAAAAAAAAGAAAAAGTAAAGACAACACTACAGACCTACATACGCTATGTACACAATGAATTCATACATTATATACACAATATACAGAACACGATAACACAACAATGTAAGGTGGATATGGGTGCGTCAGCTGTTCAGCAACCTGACTGCCTGTGGAAAGACACTATTACTGAGACGGGTGGTGTGTGATTTGATGCTCCGGTAATGTTTTTTAGATGGAAGGAGTGACAACAGAACATGAGCGGGGTGGCTGGTGTCCTTAATGATGTTTTAAGCTTTCCTTTTGGAGTGAGTGGTGTAAATATTATGAAGTTGTGGTAGTTTCATACCAATGAGTTTTGCTGCTGTCTTTACAGTCCTTTGAAGCAGTCTGCAGTCCTGAGCAGTCAGGTTGCCAAACCACACTGTGATACAGCCTGTCAAGACACTCTCCATAGTACTGCAATAAAAGTTCATAAGAGTTTTGGTTCTCATACCAAAACTCTTGAGATGCTAAAAAAAAATAGTGTCGGTATTGAGACCATGTGAAGGTGTCGGATGTGTAAACCGAGAAATCTAAAACTGTCCACAATTTCAACAGATGACAGGTTTTTTCTAGAGTCAACAATTTCTTCTGTCTTATTGACATTTAGAGAGAGGTTTTTATCATGGCACCATATGGTTAAATCTTCCACTTCCCTCCTATAGGCCCTCTCATCACTGTCGCTTGTTAGTCTATCACTTTGGTGTCATCCGTGAATTTAATGATGCTGTTGTCATATTTGGCAACACAGTCATGTGTAAACAAACTGTTCAACAGGGGACTGAGACAGCAGCCCTGAGGTACCCCAGTCCTAAGAACTAATGTAGATGAGTATATGTTTTTTTTTACCTTTTCTCAGTCTGGGGCCTGCCTGTCAGGAAATCAAATATTCAATTACAGATAGAGTTGCCCAGACCAAGACCTCTGAGTTTCAACACCTGTTTGAATGGTACAGTTGTATTAAAAGCAGAACTGTAATCAATAAACAACATTCAGACATAGGTATTTTTCTTTTCAAGATGTACTAGAGCAGTTTAAGTCTAATGTTTAATTTTTTAACTAGTTTCACTTTCATAGTAGACTAAGAAATATGTTATGCAAAACAGACTGTCCTAATAATGCCCATTGAGCATTCAGTATTTATAGGATATAGGATAATTGGGTGGCACGGTGGCGCAGTGGTTGGCGCTGTCGCTTCACAGCAAGAAGGTCCTGGGTTCGAACCCCGGGGTTGTCCAACTGTGGGAGTCATCCCAGGTCATCCTCTGTGTGGCGTTTGCATGTTCTCTCTGTGTCTGCGGTGGATTTTCTGTGGGTACTCCGGTTTCCCCCACCATCAAAAAGACATGTACTATGTTAGGGTTAATACTCCTGTCTGTGCCCCCTTGACCAAGACATGGTAAGACAAACTGGAGTTGGTCCCCGGGTGCTGCATGGCAGCTGCCCACTGCTCCTAGCTACACAGCTAGGATGGGTTAAATGCAAAGCATAATTTCCCTATGGGGGTCAATAAAGTATCTCAAAATTTAAAAAAAAATAGCATTGTTTAATGAGAAGTAACTACTACTTACCGAGGCAGTGTTCTGTTGGACTGCTTGCCTGGCGAAGCAGGCCACATGGTTGATCATAGGGGCAAAGTTGGTGGGACCGTAAAGCTTCACTTCGGGGAGACACTTCTGGTATGCGTTAACCACCCCCTCGATACCTAAAACACAAAACACAGACACTCAGAGTCCACACATTAATACTGGACAAGATTTAATGAAAGAACACCAGTGTGTGCATAGCTTTAACTTACCTGCACAGAATGGATTTGCTGGATTGAAATTGATAGGAAACTCATGGGAAACCTGTTAAAAAAACATGTTTTATGGAATAAAAGCTTTTTCTAACTGCCTGTGATCCTTATTTCTGAATTCTGAATGTGAACAGGTAAGGTAATACTTTCATCTGTTTGTAATACTCTAGTGTGCTTCTTAAACATACAGTAGAGTTTTCTACTGCAAATGCACATACAATTTTATGGTTGAATAAAATTATTGAAAGAACAATAACCAAGCTGCTCCACTGAGAAACAATATACTTAGTTAATGGGCAAAACAACAAGATCATATAAGTGAATTCAGTGAAACAGGTTGAGTTATACCAGCATCCCATACCTGCCAGTTGGGAGGGACCTGGGCTCCAAAGCCAAAAGCAGGAAACAGCTTGTTACTGTACAGAAAGAGCAAATAACATAAAAGGTATTAAGTAAAACTGTTATTGCACTAAAAATTACAGTTACTTGGAAGATGCTCGTATGTCTGTCAGTAGTGTAGACTGTGGTTAAACTGGCCTAAGCTGTAAGCCGTATGAGTGAAGTCGAAAAATTGGAACTCGGTTTGCGTCCTTAAAACAAACCCAGTCTCGAGCATACCCTTTTTTTTGGGGGGGGGTCTCCAAGTCTTGCCAATTGGGGCTATAAAAACTGATAGAACTCAGCGTTTCTGTTGCTGAAAAAGGTTTATCCAGCTGACTTACAATTGCAAACTTTCGACAGTGTCAAAGGTTGACAGGTTGTCATGTATAGTGTGGTCGCACACCATAATGTTGAATAGCTTGTCTTGAGGTTTACCTGTCATAGTCCTGGATGACCGCACCCACTGCCCAGATTGCTGCCAGGTACTCATTGTAACCATCAGGGTTGATGTAGTGGAGGGACTGGGGGTACCTGGGGTCTCCATTAGAACCAGTAAAATCTATGGCTACCTGCCCAGAGAACAGAGTCGGACATGGGACAGATATGGACATGGGAAGGTGGAACGTTATCAGTTCGGTATGGGAGACATGGAAGACCTAAGCAAATGCAGTGGTACATCATCCACCATGAATACAGAGAAGATGTGGATTGTGTTTTGGAAATTAGTTTTCTACGATGGCACGTCTGCCGTTTCCAAACTCACAGTGAAGTTGAGCTGACACCCCCCTATGATGTAGTCAAGGAAGGTATACTCCTTCACCACCTGCAGGAGTTTTAAAAATGATACCAAAATAAAGAAAAAAAACAAAGATTAAGTTAAGTATAAAATGAATCGAATATCTCTGTTAGGAGTCACTTTTGTAAGAACTGATATGAGGATGATAGTATCTACAGATCATTTGAAATATTTCGATTACTTAAAATCATACTGCAAAACATTTGTCAGTACAGCAATGTATTAAATAAATATATGGAAAGAGTATGGGATAAGACTGAAGAAAGAAAATGTTAAATTTCCTGACACAATGATGTTACAACGAAGAACCATACCTGGCAATGCCTGATGAAAATGACCCCGGAGTTTTTATAGCCTTTCTTCCTCTGCATTTTTTTCCTATTGATGCATTCAAATTCAGCCTGAGAAGAAGAACGGGGCTCATATTTTTGTCAGTTAAGAGGGAGTAGGGACAGAGTCCAAAAACATCACATTTTGGCAGAGGTGGATAAAACCATAAACACACACACACACACACACACACACACACACAGATCAGTCAAAACATTAAAATTGATTATCTCATTACAGTGGCACCGGTCAAGGGCTGGGACATATTAAGCAGCAAGTGGATGGTCAGTTCTTGAAGTTGATGAGTTTGAAGCAGGAAAAAATGGGCAAGCGTAAGGATCTAAGTGACTTTGATCCCAACGAAGAGCTACTGTAGCTCAAATTGTTGAAAAAGTTAATGCTGGCTATGATAGAAAGGTGTCAGACCACACAGTGCATCGCAGCTTGCTGTGTATGGGGCTGTGTAGCAGCAGACCGGTCAGAGTGCCCATGGTGACCCCTGTCCACTGCCGAAAGGACCTACAATGGGCACATGAGCATCAGAACTGGACCATGGAGCAATGGAAGGTGGCCTGGTCTGATGAATTACGTTTTCTTTTACATCACGTGGATGACCAGGTGCATGTGTGTCATTTACCTGGGGAAGAGATGGCACCAGGATGCACTATGGGCAGAAGGCAAGCCAGGGGAGGCAGTGTGATTCTCTGGGCAATATTCTGCTGGGAAACCTTGGGTCCTGGCATTAATGTGAATGCTTCTTTGACAAGTACCACCTATCTAAACATCACTGCAGACCAAGCACAATCCTTCATGGCAATGGCATTCCCTGATGCAGCAGCAGGATAATGCGCCCTGCCACATTGCAAAAATTGTTCAGGAATGGTTTGAGGAACAGGACAAAGAGTTCAAGGTGTTGCCTTGACCTCCAAATCCCCCGGATCTCAATCCAATCAAGCATCTGTGGGATGTGCTGGAAAAACAGGTCCGACCCACGGAGGCTCCACCTCGCAACTTACAGGACTTAAAGGATCTGCTGCCAACATCTTGATGCCAGATACCAGAGGACACCTTCAGAGGTCATGTGGAGTCCATACCCCAACAGGTCAGAGCTGTTTTGGTGGCACATGAGGAATCTAGACAATATTAAGCAGGTGGTTTTAATGTTTTGGCTGCCTGGTGTATATAAAGACACAGATACAGTCTCTCTCGCTCTCACCGGGGCAGTGTACGTTGCCGTTTGCATCTGGGATAGTGTGGTCACAAAGGTCCCGATAAGGTCATGAGAGCCGCTGACATGATAGTCATAACACTCCACCTGGTACCAAACACAAAGCTTTCATAGAACTGGTGACAAAACAGAAGCCCCCTTCCAAAAATAACAATCCCACTAAGTTCGGACAGAGCAAACTGAATGTCAACGTACACTATTAGTAAAAAAAAAAAAAATTACAGTAAATCAAATAGTACAAAACACAAACTGAGTTACTTAAAGGAAAGAAAGCAGGAAGGCAAAGAAAAATGCGCACCTTCCCGTGATGACGCCATGAATCGGGCTATACACACACATCAAGAAGGGTAATTCACTCATCCATCTGTGGTGCAAGCTGCCCCTTCCCGAGCTTGCCTCGAACTTGAAAGTGTTGTTAAGTAAGTAAAATGCAAATATCAGAACGAATTCACTTATTAGTATGTTAGAGGATTATCGCAGGATTAATCAAGCAAGCCAAGCTGATCTGAAACATCTAGGGTGTCAAAAAAATAAGGTGCATGCACGAGGGAATGTGTTATTAAAATGCAATTCACAAAACAAGTTAACTGGAATAAATAAACTGATAAATAAATAATACTAAAAAGATAAAAGTACTGTGTGTGTGTGTGTGTGTGTGTATGCATGCATTGTGCACCTTGATGGGCTTCTCCATGTCTCCTCCACAAAGACCCTGCAGGGGGATACGGATGGGTCTCCATATTGGGTTGAGGTTGTTCTTCACCACCTACATGATACACATGCAGAAGAAAAGATTCACAAAAATACCCCTTTGACAAACGCACACACACAAAAACATAAACCAGGGAATATTACATAGGCTGAACCAGGTCCGGCCCATACAGACAATTCACAAGGAGCGTTCACGAGAATGTCACATAGCCTGCAACATGACATCATCCTATTAAGTCATCCAAACCAAATGCATTTTATGGTCTGTGGTCTCACATGGAGTTCATATGACAAACTGATACCCGTTAAGCTCCAAGTTCAATCGTCAAGTCGAACAGAGGCCTCAGACCAGACCGGGTCTCGATCTTGAGAGGTGGTAACTACACCAGCCTGACTTACTCGGGTTGGCTCTCAGACAGCAGACCCATGTCTTTCCTGGGTCAGTTGTCTGGTGTGAAAGAGGTTTCGTCCTGTGGGGGTAGACTGCATCAGTTGCACACCACAGTTGTGTGGTTCTATAATTTTTTATTTTTTTATTTTACAGCCTTTTTCCTCCCGAATTGTACTTCTGCCACTCTTCTGAGCTGTCCTGGTTGCTGCTCCACCCCCTCTGCCAATCCAGGGAGGGCTGCAGACTACCACATGCCTCCTGATATACATAACCAGCTGCTTCTTTCCACCTGACAGCGAGGAGTTTCACTAGGGGGACGTAGCGTGTGGGAGGATCACACTAGTCCCCCCCCCCCCCCAGTTCCCCCTCCCCCCCGAACAGGCACCCCGACCGATCAGAGGAGGCTCTACTGCAGCGACCAGGACACATACTCACATCTGGCTTCCCACCCGCAGACACGGCCAATTGTGTCTGTAGGGACGTCCGACCAAGCAGGAGGTAACACGAGGATTTGAACCGGCAAGCCCTGTGTTGGTATGCAACGGAATAGACCGCCACGCTACCTGGACGCCCCCCTGGTTCTATAGTTTCTAGTTGTGTTTTGATACCTCTGTCCTGTGGGCCAGCTGCCATCCATATTCCGTCTGTCTGTAGACTTCCAGGAAAGGGTCAGACCACCACAAATACTGAAAAATGACATCTGATTAATATCGGCTCAGGTATCTTACACAATACATAGATTGCCAAGAACCCGTCGTGAGCAACAGCCGTTTCAAATGAACTGCCAGAACCTTTTTGTCCAGTTTCCGTGCAAATATCTCGAAATTTGCCACCCTGTTCTCCGTGAGCTCTTCAGCAAAGATCTACAAAAGAAGAAAATAATGCCAGGGTTAATTTGTCACTCCCTCTCCCAGTTAAAACAAAACATTCTGGAGAGCTGATTGTATTACAGGCACGGTCTTTCAGCTAAATGCAGACAACACTAAGGTCCTTGTCAGAGTCGCTCTTCACGCTTTTCAAGAAAAAATAAGTATTGAATTGGTTGTGTCGGTATGGTTGTAATATTACCGCCCCCACTGATGAGAGGCAGTTTCCTCTTTCTTGTCTGTGCATGAAGCATCCCACACACACACGCACTAAAAGTGTGTCGTACCCTGCTTGATAAATGACACTTTCTCCATTTGTGCCGGGGATTTTTATTCTTAACGACACTGGTGTTTCTGTACTATTGGTATATTATTTTCTGAAAACAAATGTCACTCTTTATAACTCCTCGAAACAAAATTCATGCATTTCGTCATCGTTCGTGCCCGTGGGTTAGCAACGCCACTGCCACTTTCACCCACAGTGATAGTCCCGTTTCCCGCGTGCCTCCCATTCTTCAGCAGCAGAGGTCGAACCAGCCTCCCGCAGGACACAATCTGGACATAAGAAAAAAAAAAGGCAATGAAGGAACAGCAAAACTCACATGGGTCACAGTGATCCAGAAGATGGAGCCCGGTAGACCATGTGTTTGTGGAAATGCACAGTCTGAACGTTCAATTTGCATGAAAAGATGAAAGCAAAGCTAACCTGACCCAAGGTACACTCCAGCTGCCCCAGGAAATCATCATCGTCCAGGTCATAGGTGTCATTGTCAATGTCATGCACGCAAAACTTCAGCTTCTGCACCATTTCAAAATAATAGTCCATGACAAACTTTTTGGCAAACTTTGGATTGAGGCAATTCAGGATCATCTCAGTGCGGCCAAACTAGGACACAAAAGATTGATATTTGATGTGAGAGGATTTAGGTTAAAGCACACTTCTTATATTCTTACATGAGGAAATATATACAGTTTTATGCAAATGTTTGGGCACCGCTGATCAAATTACAAGACTTGTTGAAAGTCTTGGTGAAAAGAAACTTAAGCATGACATATTTCGGAACAAGATGATGTACAGTTCCTAATTATTTGCCAAATTTAACAGATTAATACAAAAATAAAACAATAAATGTGCCATGTGCAAAAGTTTGGCCACCCCAGTCACTCAGTACCTAGTAACACCACCTTTGGCAGAAACCAAGCAAGCAAGCAAAAT
Source organism: Lampris incognitus (assembly GCF_029633865.1). NCBI lineage: Eukaryota > Metazoa > Chordata > Actinopteri > Lampriformes > Lampridae > Lampris > Lampris incognitus. The sequence continues at coordinate 22,953,085 of NC_079229.1, read as the reverse complement.
TGTATTTATATAGCACTTTTAAAAACATACAAAGTGCTTTACACTCAATACCAAAATACGAATTGATACATAAAATAAATTGAACGATGGCCTGGCGGCCTGTCCAGGGGTGTCTCCCCACCTGCCGCCCAATGACTGCTGGGATAGGCTTCAGCATCCCCCGCGACCCTGAGAGCAGGATAAGCGGTTTGGATAATGGATGGATGGATGAAATATAAAAACATGGCATAGGGAATAACAGACCAAGCTAAAAACGAAGCAAAACAGAAGGCAGGGGTGGGGAATCTATAAAAAAAAGGCTCGCCTGAAAAGATGGGTTTTTAGAAGCTGCTTAAAACAGTCCAAAGATTCAGCAAATCTAATGGATCGGGGCAGATTATTCCAGAGGCTTGGGGCTAAAACTGCAAAGGCGCGGTCACCTTTTGTTTTGCAGTTGGTGTGAGGGATGGATAAAAGACCGAGGTTTGAGGATCGGAGTGGTCGGGAAGTGGAATGAAGAATGAGAAGATCAGAAATATAACTGGGGGCAAGATCATGCAGTGCTTTAAATGTAATCAAAAAGATTTTATAGATTATTCTGAATTTTACAGGAAGCCAATGGAGGGATGCAAGAATAGGGGTAACATGGGACCTACAGGTAGTTCTAGTTAGTAGTCCAGCAGCTGCATTCTGAACCAACTATAGACGATTTAAAGTAGCTTTGTTGAGTCCACAGTGGAAGGAGTTACAGTAATCTAGACGGGAGGAAATTAACGGGTGAATTAAATCACAGTGTAAATGCGTTTCCCGCAGCCAACTAAACGTCTTTCTTAAGACAGGTGACGAAAACTACAGAGTTCAATAAAAATTTGGAGCCTGCTGTCCTCTCAAGGTGTTGTGCTTTCTCTCAAACACCATGGGCCCCTTATTGCCGCTGACTGAGGACTTCAAAATGAAGATAACTTCCCTCTACTAAGCAGGGAAAGGTTATAAAAATGAAATCTAAATGCTTCAAGCTTTTAATGTCTCTTTGCCAGAAACACCATTAAAGAATGCAAGTTAAGGGGAACTGTTATCGTCAAGACAAGGTCTGTAAAACCCTGAAAAATATCTGATGTAACTCTTGGGACTGGTCAGGGAGGAGTAGGGAAAAAATCCTGAAGCAAGATTAGAAACATTTGGAAGCAGGGATTTCTGCCAAAGGTGTTGTTTTGTTTTTTGGTGTTTTTTAAGGTAATTTGGTGACTAGGGGGTGTTACTGGGTGTGACATCATGCCCAAACTCTTGTGCATGCCATTTAACATTTACCATTTTTAATCTGTTAAATTCAATATATACCTGGATATTGCGTTCTAAAATGTGAAGAAATGTCCAATTAACTTTGCACCCAGCAAGGGCTGTGTTAATTTCTTTTCTCTTAGAAAATTCTTTAAAACATACGGTTTGATTAAGGGTGCCAAAACTTTCTCACAAAACCAAGGAGCATCTTTAGGTGCTGCAAATCATTCACATTTGATATATTAACACATGAATCAAGGTGAACAGTAAAATTTCATGATTTGGGATGCGTTTTTTTTTAATTTTGGCTTGGATCTATAAACACCTCCTTTTAAATGTCTAAGCTTAACAAGCGAACAATATTATCAATATGATTATGTTGTGGAGGATAGCCATGCGTAGGCTACACCTAAGCCATTGGTGTTCGGTTAAATCAACTGCGTTTGTCAACACAATTTCAAATTATTTACTGGCAGTCATGATGCAAAGCTGCATAATTGTTACTCTAAATGTGCCATGAGCCATTGTGTGTGTGTAAAAAAAAAAACTCTCCGGAAACCTGGCAAACGATGGCTATACAAACCTCCAACCAGTCAGAGCCCGAGGTGCTCATATACAAGACACAGAGAGGGTCCGATTTGGAGAAGACATCCATGTCCAAGAGGTTCTCACAGGAGATTGTCAGCTGCACCTTCGTCACACAGTGAGCACCAACCATCCCGGGCACATGAGGCCCGCCTGTGGCCATGGCAGCTTACTGAAACGCCGACACCGCCACAGATATCGGCCCACTGGGAATAGAACAGTATGGAGAGCCGTAAATGAAAAGTTGGTCCACGACACTTTGATCGACCAAGACATTCAGTTTCTCTCTGTCTCTCCTCGTCTGTATGGCCATATCGCTCTCTCCCCCTCTCTCTCTCTCGCTCCCTCTCACACGCACGCATACGTTTCATGCAAGCACGCGAAAAGCAAAAACCATTTGTTGCAGAGCAGCTGATCAGGCTCGGAGTACAAATAACTATGTGCGGTCCACCCAAAACTAAGTCAGTCGATTAAGTTCCCACCGACAAGCGGGTCTATTTTACGGTTAAGCTCACCCAAACGTGCGCGCTTGCCTGCGGGGTTTCTCTGGCTGTCGCCCACTCGCGTGCACGCAATCTCTCAACAACTGGCTGGAGCGACTGCAGGTTGCGGGCGACGCCCTCGCCTACGCTTCACTTTAGCTGTCAAATATGCCGTTGATATCCCTTTAAATTGCCTTATAATGGTAGCGTGATCATTTTTATTTGAAATATTTTCAGTTGTACAAATGTAGATACAAATTTCTATAACGAGCTAAAATCGCCGATACGAAAAGGATGTCAGAACTTCATGAGCCGGTTTTTTGTTTTTTTTTGCGCGTGTTTCCCACCGGCTAGCTTTATCAGCGGCACGCAACACATCTTGGCGCATTCAAGAACTACAACTAGTGTTGCGGAATTTTTATCTAAGATAAGCAGGGTTTCTTTCTGTTTTTCTTTTGGTTAAAATTGATTAAGTAAAATACTTACATTATATTACACTCTCAATGAAAGGTAGTCGAGAGATAAATTTAAACTATATTGCCTTGAGGACTTCCACAGCCTCCCATTATCGTAGTTTTGCAACGTTTTCGTCACAACATTGTCTTTGAATACTCCGTTTTTAACTCTTTCCTACTCACTCCGCTATGGGCTGCCGATTATTGAGCTGTCAAGACTGTTGATAAAAATGGCTGGAAGACTTTTCGCACGATGTGTTTCCAGGACTTGGATATCAGTGCCCGGTCTCAAACCCGCAAGGATAAGGAGGGCAAATTGGCAGTGTTGGACAACATCGAAGACTGCTGCTCTAAACGTAAATACCAATGCGTTTATTTCTAATGTCTTCCCCAATGATTATATCCCTAGAAGTCAATACTAGGTTCACTAACTGGTGATTTCATTATTGGCCAAGTGCAAAAAACAAGCAAAATTGACTCGTAGCGTTATATTGGTTGAAAGAATATACGCTGTTTAATCTATTATATTTACGCCTCTGTGGGTTATGTAGGTCAAAGGTCAGGTATTCGTGCAATCAGGGAAGCCTGTTCAAGTCAGTTAATTAGTTGACGTCACCCCAGGATGGAACCAGTTTTGTATCTATGGACTTCATGCGTTGACGCTGATAATGAAGACGATGACGTGATGCTCACTAGAGGACACCTGTGTACATAAACTTTCCTTAAACTTTAGGTAACATTTGTATTCTAACTGCAATGTGTGCGAATTTTATGTGTATAACATTCTTTCAGTACTAGGCCCGTCTAGTTAAGAGGACTAGTCTGTTTTATTTTGTGCTGAAGCGGAAACATTTCTGAAAATTTTAAGCGGATTAGATTTAATATGGACAATAAACTACTCCCAGGGTTCACTGGAAGGTCTAACTAACGTAATGTACATGATAATATTGATGTTCACTTTATCAACCCTAAATAATTTAACGTGTGTGACTTCTGCGTTTCTTGCTCTGACATGCAGGGTGGACGGGCTGCATTGCTGTTGGGCCTGCCTACACTTTATCTGGGATTTGAAGCTTACCAAAGAGTTCATAGTACAGCTGTTGTCCATGCTTTAGAAAGAGGTAGGTAACTGACACTTTGCCTTTTGAGTTATCATGCAATGATATGCTATGAACCTCAAAGAAGGTTGAATCAGTTCATCTGGATACAACGTTTATTGACAGACACTGACTGTAAGGGTCGGGGGATACCTGCAGTCAGTTTAGACCGAAGGGCTCACTTAGATGAGTGATGAAACATATGTCAATAAACGTTGTATCCAGATGAACTGATTCAACCTTCTTTGATTTTCGTATCTGGATTATTGAGCGTGCATCAAGACATAGATCTATGAATATCAAGAAGTCCCAACCAAAATTATAATCAAAACAGTCAAGTCTCATTTCAATTATGTCATTATATTTCATACAAAAAGCCTGATTTCGCAACATTATCTTAGGTAAATAAACCAAAACATAAACAACAGAAAAAAAGAACTAAACGTTCACATTTCCCCGCTATTATTAGAGCGCTTTATTTGCACCTGAAATGTGTAATGTAGCCTGTCATGCCTGTGTAATGACTTTATATCTTGCTCTAATGTGTGGCATAATGTTGCAATTTACCTTAGCTTATTATTTTTTTTAAATTATTTTTATTTTCTGCAAACCAAATTTCCCTTACAGATCAAATGAAGAATTGAACTGACTTGAAATGTGATTAAATTTAACGGCATGAAAATATCCAGGCAGATTTTCTGGGTCTGACCTGCAGCACTTACTATGAAAGACTTCAGTTGATCAGTATAATTTCGCAAAAATACTTGAGTCGATACAGTGAGCATCCAGTTCAATAAGATAATTACAGTGTCCTTTAACCCTTAGTGAATATGACAACACACGTTCTTCCATTTGAAGGAATCCACATCATTAAAAAGAAATGCCATTTGAATCTGTTGTTTTGTTCTGCATCTTGCCAGAGGAGGTTTTGGAGCAGGCAGACTACCTGTACAGCGCTGCAGAGACTGAAAAACTCTATCAGCTTCTACTGCAGTATAAGGACATGTAAGGATACCACTTTGTCACAGTACAGATCTGTCCAATTTTCCTTTGCTTCTTATTTCGACCGGTGTTTATTTTGCCAGTTAATTTCCATATTTCAGTGCATTCAGTTAAATGGTCAAATGCCTTTGCACCAGACATTTGGCATGTCGAGTTGTCCAATGCATTCCTTTGCAACCCACTGTTCAGTGTTGGGATAGGGGAAAAAATGTTGAACATTCATCCTATCTGGCATTTTGCACAAGCCCCAACACTGACCAAGCTGTCACTATGTTAATACACACGCTAAAACAATACATTTGTTTTGCTGTCTTAATTTCAGCTTTGTTAATGTTTTAGAGTATGTTATGACAGCTCTTTAGAGCTGCTGCCCAGTGACTGCTGGGATAGGGATACAACCGGATGGGATAAGCGGCTTGGATAATGGATGAACGGATGGATGGCTCATTCAGAAACTTAACAAAGCTAGTAGTCACAACCCAGATGAAGCAGTCAGGTCATATGGTTTAGCAACATGCCTGTTTAATATTACCTCACTGAAGCACTTGGTTATACTTGAATTCTGATACTGTCGTTAGATGTATCCATAGTAGACATTGCTATGCTCACACGTTCTCCAATATGAGGTATTGCCAGGGATGGGATATTATGGGTAAAGGCCTTCCTATAATACTGTGTCACTACATGACAGATCAATGAGATTTGGCTTTTGTGCATTTGCGTGCTTTCAGCAATGATGCAGAGTTCTTGTGGAGGCTGGCACGGGCGTCACATGACTTGTCTCTCATGCCGAACATCGCTGCTGATCAGAAAAAGACGCTGACCTATGAGGCCTTCGAATACGCCAAGAAGGCCTTGGAGAGGGATGAAGGCTGTTTTGCAGCACACAAGGTAAGACCGACTCTATATGCTCACTGTGAAACCACCACCGAGTCATTTTATTTATACTGCTCTGAGGAATATATGCAAAATTATAAGCGGTTTGGATAATGGATGGATCATAAAAACCTTAACATGGGCATCTGGGTAGCATAGCAGTCTATTCCATTGCCTACCAACACGGGGATCGCCGGTTCGAATTCCTGTTACCTCCGGCATGGTCGGGTGTCCCTACAGACACAACTGACCGTGTCTACAGGTGGGGAGCCGGATGTGGGCATGTGTCCTGGTCACAATACTAGTGCCTCCTCTGGTCGGTCGGGGCCCCTGTTCGGGGGGAGGGGGAATAGCATGATCCTCCCACATGCTACATCCCCCCTGGTGAAACTCCTCACTGTCAGGTGAAAAGAAGTGGCTGGCGACTCCACATGTATCAGAGGAATCATGTGGTAGTCTCTGCAGCCCTCCCCGGATCGGCAGAGGGGGTGGAGCAGTGACCAGGACGGCTCGGAAGAGTGGGGTAATTGGTCAGGTACAATTGGGGAGAAAAAGGGGGAAAACTCCAAAAACAACAACAATAATTAGGTTTGTTTCTTACATCATCGCCATCTTAATTGTCTTTCACACACTCAGTGGTATGCAGTGTGCCTTAGCGACGTTGGGGATTATGAAGGAGTCAAGGTGAAAATTGGAAATTCCTTCATCATCAGGGATCATCTAGAGGTAAAGTACAACCAAGTCAAGGCCACATAGTCAAAGCATGGCATTTGTTATTATTCTGAAACAAAATGCACTGACTTTCCTTAGAGGGCCATTGAGCTAAATCCCAAAGACGCCACCTCGATATACATCCTGGGCTACTGGTGAGTCGTTGAATCTGTTTATTTGAACCATAATGGAAATGTGGTGGGCTTGGAATGCAACTTCAGTGTTTACTTTTAATTGATAAAAAAAAATCAATTAAGCTTTGATTGTCAGAGTCGTCAGCTATTTTAAAGCCGAGACTCCTGGGTAGTTGTCATTTATATGATTTGAAGGAATAAATTGTTTGATTCCAATTTTTCATCGTGTACTCAAATGAATGCAAACTTTCTAATTAAATTTACAGGGAAATCCTGAAGTTACATTACTGGTCTTTTCTCCCACAGGTGCTTTGCTTTTGCCGAGCTGCCTTGGTACCAGCGCAAAGTGGCAGCTGTAATCTTTGCATCGCCGCCTACAGCCACATACGAGGAGGTTATGACCGCTCTTTAAACTTCTCATTCCGTTTTTGCCAAATGCACTCAATAGAGTAGCTTCAGGATGTAATAACACTCCCACTTTCCAGAAAGCAAGCAAATAACCCATGCGATACACAACTCTCTGTATATTGTCACTTGAGTGTTGGTCCTTTGCCCCTTTTCAGGCTTTGGCATTCTTCCTGAAAGCTGAAGAAGGTAAGACACTGAATGCTTTCACTGGGGATACTTGTGTTTGGACACTTTAAAATATAATCAGTTATCAAAGCTTTTTTTATTTTCTAATATAACAACCTATAATTTTGATTTTAATCATCCCAGGCCACAATGAAAACAGCTCCATGCATTTCATTCTTCCTTTTGGGTGTCCGGGTAGCGTAGCGGTCTATTCCGTTGTCTACCAACACGGGGATCGCCGGTTTGAACCCCCGTGTTATCTCCAGCTTGGTCAGGCATCCCTACAGACACAATTGGCTGTGTCTGCGGGTGAGACCGAATGTGGTTATGTGTCCTGGTCGCTGCACTAGCGCCTCTTCTGGTCGGTCTTCTGGCGACTCCACATGTATCGGAGGAGACTTGTTGGTCTGAAGCCCTCCCCGGATCATTGGAGGGGGGCAACCAGCTCATCTCGGTAGAGGGGGGTAATCTCATTCTTCCTTTTAACCATCAAAATATGAATCCATGACCGATTTCTGTTTTCTGTTCTCAGTTGATCCCAATTTCTACAGTAAAAACCTTCTTATGCTGGGTAAGACCTACATGGCCATGAAAAACAAGGAGCAAGCTCTGCACTGGCTGACCAAAGCAAAAGACTACCCTCCGCACACACAGGAAGACAAAGAGGTACGATACACAGAGACCTACCTGCCTTTGACCCATGTCTCAGGAGGATGTCACTGTAGGATGTGTGTGCAGATGCACAGTAACACGCCATTTCTGCTTTCAAACCATTTGCAAAGCAGTACTATACCATATGACGGTAATATCCAAGGCCAGTCTGAGAGGCCAAACATTTTTCCGCCACCAAGAATAATTTCTTATCACACAAAACCTAATGATATAACTCTACCAATGGTATAAGACATGCTAGATTCAGGGCCGGAGAACTTTTAGAACAGAAGAAAACCAAAGCATCGGGAAGTCTTGAGTGGACAAGGTGCATATTTTGAATGTTTTTTTCCCCCTTTGGCTCTTTTGCAGGTCCACAAAGAAGCTGCTGAACTTCTAAAGAAGCTGGGATGAAGACGGTCACATCACTTTCATTTTATAGTCTGATGGTCATGTCAAAATCGTTATGGTGTTAATAAGTAGTCCCATTATAATGTCTCATTTCTAATTTATTCTAATTACAAGAGTGGATGCAACTCTCATGGCCTTACACTACTAACTCATGCCTCTGAGCTACTGTGTAGCAACGTACAGATGAAGCATACAGCTTGCAACATCCACTGACAGTGTTGTATTAACACAGGCCTATTTCTTCTGTTTTCTATGCAAGATTTCAATCTGATATGTGAACAAGTACTTCCAATTCAAACATTTCATGCTTGAAATTTTATGCTCAAGTCTTCATTCCGATGAAAACTAGACACGTTTCTTTCCATTCCAACATTTGCTTCCAACGTTAATCTTGCTAGAGATCAACACATGGCACTTGAAAAGTCTGGCACGAAATGCATTTTTAGCATTCTTTGGGGAATTTGTCTTCTGTGGACAGAGAAGTCAGAGGGAAAATTACGTGACTAACTGATTTCCTCCGTAACAAATTGCTAGTCAAAGCTTAGCCTCCACACTGAATTACATCAACGGTGTTGCGGCTATCATCACCTTAGTCATTCGTGAACATCAAGGATTAAAATAAAAAATGAATTCAAAGTAGTTGTAAAGATGGTCAGATACATTTATTAAATATGGTTCTTTCCACAGGCAAGATCTTTAAAAAAAAAAATGAACCAAGAGGAAATAAAATGTATTTTTTCTAAAAGAACAGAAACATGGCCAACAGTTATTTTATTTTGTGATTCCTGAGCAGAAGGCCTTTCAAACCCCATGATACTCAAAACAGAAGAGCCGGTCATGAGGAGGGAGCAGTGGGGGGTATTTTCACGTATTCATTTATTTTATTTCTTTTATCTCATAAATCCATCTCTTCATCAAGATGGGTCAAAGATTAAAAATGAATCTTCTATACACATCGTCTCCAGTAAAGGGGCATTCTGTACAGTGTAGTTGGTGTTTACAGTGTGTATCTACACGCGATATGTTAGTTTAGGTACATTTCGGTTTGCCCAGATCACAGTCAGCACAGGAGTCACTCAGCCAACAGGCTCATGGTTTGTCATTGGACATCTCTCTGATATACGGTACTGATACTGTATATAATCAATATACAGTACCATGAACGGGCTCGGGGTTTTGCGGTGTACACGTATCCGGGTATCGTTTGTAACCTGAAACGTACCCTCCATTTCTGATAAGAACAAAGGCATCACAGATTTCTATCAATGGAGCTGCAGCTCTGCGTAATTAATTATAACTAAGTACTTTTATTTACTTTTTTCTTTATACATGAATATGCACATAGTTGATTTTTCTTTGATTACAAACTTTTTTTTTGTGGAAAGGAAGCACGGCATAATGTAATTTTGAGTTGGCCTCTTCTGCCACAGTGAATGTTCCTCATCCCTCGTTTCTCTGCAGTCCCTCCATTATTCACCTCATCCACAGGAACAGCTGAATGGGTTTTATATACATGACTGGTAGCCTTGACCGACTACCTGGACTCCTCTTTATAAACTGTCGGACAGGACCTCATTTGCAGTGGACTGCCAGAGGAAAACAAAGCGAGAGTCATCTGCTGCAGCCATGGCTCGTTTCTTTTTATTCATTTATTTTTCCTCTTTACTTTTTTTCCCACCTTTTGACAAGTGGCTTAAAGAATAAGCACCAGAGTGGTTGGCTGGAAAATAAAATGGCTGCTGATTTCACAATTTGAAAACAGGGAGTGTGACGCTTTACGCGTCAATGAAAAATAGGCGAATAACGAGGGGAGAGAGGGTCGAGAAACGGCAAAAGCGATGCACGGACAAAGTTCGCTGCTTTGTCAGCGCCTAAAGGCCGTGCGCTGAGTTTCCGTAGATTATTTCGTTTGGCCTGTCCCACACAACCCTCAACCCTTTGTGTTTGATAAGATTATTTTTTTCAATAGGCACCACTTCACTGACAAACGAGATCTAATGAAACTAAGGCTATCATCTCCCTCTTTCTTAAAAAAAAAGAAAAGAAAAAAAGACAAGAGCATGGGCTCAATAAATTAAACAGGACAAGTATCACTGGGGAGATAGAGGAGCAAGGTGCGGCACTATGGCTTGACGACAGGCATGTTCCTGAGCAGCTAGGGCCGAGCAACCAGATGCCAGATAACTAGACAAAAAATACACCATCATGTCTGGCTGACTACCTCCAGGCTCCATACTGCAAAGTTTAAGGGTGATTTCACACATCAAGGGGACAAAGGTTCCTTCCCTGCTACCCCCCCCCCCAAAAAAATCTACTTTACTATGAAAACCCTGTCTTGACTTTGCTAATATGTCACTCATGGCCAAATTACATTTTCTTTTTAATGAATAATTTAGTGCCTCTGATATTGGTTCATAACAGTGACCAAATGACCACTGCACATTAACGCTCTGCTTAGGTGGTAATCATATTTTGCTGCAAGATATGCATCAACATACACGTCACAGTAACTGCTTCCTAATTCATAGTTAGCCTACCACCATGACGGATAAGGGCACATGTGTAAACAGTGGGTGAAGATTTTAAAGTTAAGATTTGTTTTCAGCGGGAGAATTTTGGGTGATGTTGATGATATCCAACAGGACCATCCCACGACTGTGAAAGGCTCAGAGCAGATCACTTTGTTAACTCAATGCAAAGGGCGTCTGGTTAACGAAGGCAAAGCGACCTTCACCCATACGACTCTGCAAAATGTTCACGAGAACTTGGATAAAGCACTTCAAGTCAAACAATCTCAGGATGTCTAACATTAGTTAGTTAGGCAACTGAACTTGCATAGCAATTAAGTGATTTATCTATACAACTTTACTTGCATCTCAATGCTTGTTTCAAAAATGTGACCCATCACACAACTGTATACCCGAAATCTCCAACCATGACAAGCCTTATACACGGCTGAGATAGATGCTCCCCTTTTTATATTATATATGTAGCGAATTTGGGGGACAGCCAGGAACTGCCACAGCCGGGACGCGAACCCGGGTCTCCTGCACCACAGGTGACTACATTAACCAGTTGACTAAAGGGTCGGACCCGTTAGCCAAGGGCTAGTGAGTCTAGTCATCTGTGATCGCGAGTCTAGTCATCTGTGGTTGTTACACTACCCCCCTCCTTTGGGAAGCGTGTCCCCGCGCTTCAGCATATCTGCTCCCTCATGCCTCTGGGCGCACGCGCTTCCGATGGCCTCACCATCCCACTTCTGACACCAATGTAGAGAATTCAGGGCAGGTGGGAACCACTGCAGCCGGGACACAAACCCGGGTCTCCCGCACCAGGGGCGGCTACATTAACCGGTCAACTAAAGGGTCCGACATGTTTGCGAAGGGCTAGCGAGTCTAGTCATCTGTGGTCGTTACATATAGACAGACGAAAGAGTTAATACAAGTGCTATACAGACATGGTAAACACTGTAAAACAATATTTCTTATGAAAACTGAGTCAATCTTGGGAAATGTTTCACTGAAACGATGACTTACAATGCACAAAATTCTCAAATGCTTTATCATTCAATGGGACTTTAAAGTAGTACACAGTGCCTTGTATCTCCAGACAACCTGAAATCTCATTTGTATGTTTTAAGTAGCCTGTTACGTTGGGATTAACCGGTATAGTGTGAGCTGAGCATCTTTGTGTGAATGAATTACCCTGTACCTTTACATTTATTAATATATTTATTTTATTCCTGTGTTGGAATAAATTTAAAATTTATAAAGCCGCCTTAGAAGATGCATGCATGCATGCATGCATACAAAAAGGCCCCAGTTGCCTTTGTCATATAGCAAAATCAAAATCACAGGGTCAGTCCATGTCTTCGCTCCTCAGCAATGACAATATGGTATTTTACTGATGGCTAAGTTAATAAAGATATTGCTGAGGTTTTTTTTTGTTTTTGTTTTTTTTAACTGTAATTGTTGCTGATATACACCTATGTACAAGTAATAATTTAACAGCTAAATGTCCTTATATCCTTCCAACCCTATTTGTCCAAAAATGGCTTTGGACTTGAAGGGAAAACACTGACAGTAATGGATCGAGTTTCTAGTAACGACTGGAAATGAACGGAGTAAATGCAAAGCAGCAATCCAATTCCTTTGCCACAGAACCAGTTTAAATGTCCTGTTGTCATTCCTCTTCACAGCACAACGTTTAAAGAGAAATGAGCCCCTCGCAACTTATTCAAAATAAACATTTGCCATCCGGTTGTTTTTTTAGTCACCATGGTGTGCACTTTACATGGTATCTGGAGCCCCATCACCTATACTGTTGTTGTGAGATCTGGCAGCTGGCTACAGTCTAGGAGGTCTGGAACGTGCCCAATCTCTGGGATAGACCGCCTGTTGCTTAAGCTTCCTATCGACACCACATTTACCGCCCCCTTACCCTCTATACACACACACACACACACACACACACCACTCTCCATCTCAAAGTCTCACATCCTGGGCGGACTCAGAACAATTTCATTGACTCCTTAAGTTCTGTTGATGGCAGGCCGCCTCCAAGAACTTGGAGAAAGGGAAGAGGGGGGCCGTGAGGGCGGCCCAAGTTATGCTTGATGTTCTTATCTGAATAGGGTCAGATGATGTCCCTTTTTAGTTAAGGCCAGAACGGGGTATCACAATGAGGAGAGCCTTGTCCATTTCTAATGTTTCTGTGGTCACTACAGAGGCTGAAGAGGAGTCCGTACAGAATTCTGGTCTTCACTGCGGTGTTGTCGATAAAAGCTGCAAAACTGCAATACTATCATAGGGCTAGCAGCCCACGCTTATGTGTGTAGCATGTGTGTATGTGCATGTACTGGTGGTGGGATGTGGGCACAGCGGTCAGGCTTCTCTTTATGGGAGGCAGCAGTGCAAGCGCGCAACAACAATTTTAACAATTACTAAGGGTCCAAATGGGGAAAAAGAAAGGAAAAAAAAATCTTAGGCACCGGACCCCGACACTACAATCACCCTTTGTAAGCTCTATAGAACTAGAGCTATAAAAGAACTTATCGATTTTGATTATAAAATCTCTACAACATTTTCCTTTCGTTCTCTTCTCAAAAACCCAGCCAGACGGTGTGTAGGTGTGGGGGTTTAAAACGCATCATTCCTGATTTCCGTTTCTTAAAGAGGGGGGGAAAAACTGAAATGCTTGCATATTTCATGATGGGGTAAACTAGAATAGAATGAAGGGTTGGGAGAACTAGAGAGACGCTGAAGAAATGATAGTGTGAATTAAGATTTGGTTTAAAATGACAAAATAGCTTATATACATTGGTAGTTATCTGTGCAATTCTTCCTTAGTTTGTTTTACTTGGCTGGATAAACAGCAGTATGCAGGGGCAAAGAGCGAGAAAGAGATCCCCTTCTCTCCGCCTTGCTACTCTTGGCCGAACCCTTCCGTTTCCTCGATGGCAAAAAGCAGCTTCTCCTTCAGCTGTTCAAAGCTTTTGTAAGGAGGCAAGTCAAGCCGGTTGAAGCTAGAGACAAACAGGAGGGAAGAGATAGTGTAATGGTTAGACATCGGGAAACTGTTCTTTTTTTAGACACTATTAAGTGGAAACATTTTTGAACAATATCTAGGCCAAACAAGTGTGTGTGTGTGTGTACAGCTCATAAGTTTGGAATCACATGTCATTTAAGTAGTTCTTGCTATTTTATTCAATAATAGTGTTTTTAAATTATATGAAACAAGCACTAAAATTCATTTTATTCCCCCCCTTTTCTCCCCAATTGTATCCAGCCAATTACGCCACTCTTCTGAGGCATCCGGTCGTTGCTCCACCCCCTCTGCCAATCCGGGGAGGGCTGCAGACTACCACATGCCTCCTCTGATACATGTGGAGTCACAAGCTGCTTCTTTTCACCTGACAGTGCGGAGTTTCACCAGGGGGATGTAGCGCGTGGGAGGATCATACTATTCCCCCCAGCCCCCCCCCCCGAACAGGCGCCTCAACTGACCGACCAGAGGAGGCACTAGTGGAACAACCAAGACCCATACCCACATCGGGCTTCCCACCCGCAAACACGGCCAATTGTGTCTGCAGTGACGTCCGACCAAACCGGAGGTAACACGGGGATTCAAACCAGCGATCCCCATGTTGGTAGGCAACGGAAGAGACCGCTACACTACCCATACGCCATTAACATATATTTTAAGAAGTTTTTATTTTGTATTTCAGTATTTGGGGTCAAAAAAAGTTTCCAAATGAAAAACGCAGTTATTTATTTGAGTGATTTCTCATCAAAGTATCCACTGAGACTTAATCACTGCTTTGCAAATTTGGCATTTGGGATATTAATTTTGTTAAGGTGTTGCCAATGGATTTGCATGTGGACTGCAATATTTCCCATAGGTGTGTCTTTGAAGATGGGCACACTTCACGATCTTTACGACCCAGATGATCCCACAACGACTTTATGAGGTTTACGTCAGGTGATTGAGCTGGCCACTCCATATTTTGCATTTGCCCCTCATGTTCTTTCCTTTCCAGAAAGTCCCTGCAGAGTTTGGATCTATGTTTTGGGTCGATGTCTTTCTGTAACACAAAGTTTATGCCATTTAATCTTCGTCCTGAGGGTATTGCGTGTTTGGACGGAATCTTTTTTCAAAATCCCATCAATTTTGGCGTTCAAGTAGCATAGCGGTCTATTCCGTTGCCTACCAACACGGGGATCACCGGGTCGAATCCCCATGTTACCTCCGGCTTGGTCGGGCGTCCCTACAGACACAATTGGCTGTGTCTGCGGGTGGGAAGCCGGATGTGGGTGTGTGTCCTGGTCGCTGCACTAGCGCCTCCCCTGGTCGGTCGGGGTGCCTGTTCAAGGGGGAGGGGGAACTGGGGGGAATAGCATGATCCTCCCATGCGCTACGTCCCCCTGGTGAAACTCCTCATTGTCAGGTGAAAAGAGTGGCTGGTGATTCCACGTGTATAGGAGGAGGCGTGTGGTAGTATGCAGCCCGCTCCGGATCGGCAGAGGAGGTTGAGCAGTGACCGGGACGGCTCGGAAGAGTGCAGTAATTGGCCAAATGCAATTGGGGAGAAAATCCAAATAAAAAATAAATAAATCCCACCAATTTTGAAGAGGTCTCCCATTCCAGCAAAGCTAAAGCAACCCCAGATCATGACTGAACCACCACCATACTTGACAGTGGACACTACACATGCTGGCATCATCTTTTCTTCAGTTCTAATCACAAAAAGTCAACGGTTGGATCCAAAGATTTCAAACTTCGATTCATCAGTCCAGAGTACTTTTTATCAGTTTTCTGGTGTCCAATGTCTATGCCTCCGAGCTCGGGCCAACCTTTTCTTTTTATTTTGAAATTTAATAATAGTTTTCTGGAAGCCACATGCCCATGTAATCCAGCTTGTGGCATTTTACAGTTGCCACTGACAGGAATTTCTCTGTTTATGTTGAAATCTGCACAGGTTGTAGGTGCTGTAAGCCTTCAATTCTTCTTACTAGTGAGTGTCAATCTCTTATCTTCTGATTTTGTTTCCTGATGTCTTCCTACTCTTGGCCTGCCCTTTATACTGCCAGTCTGCTTGAACCTTTGAATGGTGCTTTGCATTTTCTTGTATGAAACCTTGACCTTTTTTGCAATGACTCTCATGGCCTTCTTTATAGAGTGACAATAGCACTTCTGTTTTAAAGAATTTTTTTTTCTTGCCATAATTAAGGTATGATCCCTTGTCAACATTGCACAACTCACCTCTATCTCCAAGTGGTTATCTAACGGCTCTCACTCGTTACCCATCGATTTATAGATAACCCCAGAGAATTCTGGGGAGTTTCTAGAGCATTAGGGTATAATCTATCCATTATCCAAACCACTTATCCTGCTCAGAGTTGCGGGGATGCTGGAGCCTATCCCAGCAGTCATTAGGCGGCAGGCAAAGAGACACCCTGGACAGGCCATCACAGGCCATACGCACACACACACACACCCCCCAGGGACAATTTAGTATGGCCGATTCACCTGACCTACATGTCTTTGGACAGTGGGAAGAAATCGGAGCACCTGGAGGAAATCCACGCAGACGCAGGGAGAACATGCAAACTCCACACACAGGACGACCCCCAAGGTTGGACTACCCCGGGGCTCAAACCCAGGACCTTCTTACTGTGAGGCAACCGCGCTAACCACTGCGCCACCATGCCAGGGTATAATCTAGAATTTCCTAATAATCCCTGGAACCACTTACAGCTCTCTAAATGATTTGGAATAATTTACAACTCATGTAATGGGTGTAGACAATCATAAAATGTCTTAATTTTTTACAAAATTCTATCAAATTATTTTAAACCTATGTAGGTGCATAATACTAACAGACAGTACAATCGCTTTATAAATACATATGAAACAGAACTAGTTTTACATTACATATGTGAGCAGTTGTCTCACCATGTATGGCTCCGGGGAAGCCAGGTATCCTTCCCCACCTTCTCAATGCAGAACTTCTGGGGCCCATTACTCCCTTCACAGAAAAGGAGGAGGAATAGAACAGTATGTAGGTACCATGTGCAGTTTGTCTTTATATGTCCCTGTTTCGGCAGTATGCTCTGTGCCTTGTATGAAAACACTGTGTTCGTTATTCAGGGTCTTTAGCACCTACCCATGAGCTCGGCAAAGCCACCCAAGGGTAGCCTGCAGGTCCCCGTGACAAACTGCATGAGCCGCAGGCGCACCTCATTGTCTACCTCCTTCACCAGCTGCAGGGGGAGACAGAGACAACACAGACTCATCAGTTCCCATTTAATGCGGCTATCGCAAATTTTCCATTATCATCAACAGAGGCTACAAACCTAACACTGCATCAATATCAAGCATACAGTAATACACAGGAGGTTCTGTCAAGACATTCTGTTCCCTGCCTACTGCCTTCTGTTTTTATCGGTCCCTCTCTTGGTAAGGCAAACAGATGGGGTTTATGATCACACAGACTGTGTGTTTATGTTTGTGTGTTAGCTCTGTACCTGCCAGAACCAGATGATCTGTTTGCTGTTCCTTGTGTAGTGGCGGTAGACTGTGTTCCTCTGCCAGTCCTGCAAGTCCACCTCCTGCATGCCGCATAACATCACCTGAAAACCAGGAGCATATGCACAAAGTGGGGTCATCGGCACAGCAAACACACATTGAACAAACAAACACAAAAGCAACTGAGCACTTACATTATGTTACTACACCTGCATGAGGAATTCTCACACAAAGGTAGAGAAGATTAAAACTATAAACTGCCATTCTGCAAACACTCATGTACATTTACTTTTTTCCAAGTGATGGGGTTTTCCAGGAAGGTCAGTTAGGAGAAAATTCTATGATGATGGTCTACTAAAGAATAAAATGGTCTCTGGAGTGGTAGAAAAGATTAAAATAAACATAACAGAGCCATGACAAAGTATACAAAGGTCAGTGACAGACCCACACCACAAAAACAGACACACATGCGTGTGTGCACGTGCGCGCGCACGCACACACACACACACACACACACACACACACAAACATGAGGTGCCCCAACTAAAGGCATGCTACTCACCTCCAGTTCCTTCTCATCAAAGTATTGGAGCCATTGTAGAGGAACCACTTCATTGAATCCATCCAGGAAAGCCTTGGTCTGACCTTCAACCCCACGGGAGAACCTCCATTCTGCCATTAGACTGCAAGACCAGAAAGCGCAAACTGTCAGCTCTGCTAGATGAAATCATTCTGACTGGTATTCTTTTTTTGTCCTAAATGTTCACCCTTTCCACTGACCATAACTGTTTTTAATTTTTTAAACAGTAAATGCTTGTGTCTGTATAAAAGAGGCATTTTCCCCAGAATAACTTTCAACAACCTTGGCAGTAAAGTTGATTGTAATCATTTTTTTTAAGTATAGCTGGAGGGCACCTGCAAAAATGATCTGTGAAGATGCACTATAAAAAGCTCTCCATTATGGGAATGCAGCAGTCTTCAAAGGATGAGTTCAACATTTACATGAGGTCAATGTTTCTCCTAGACACATAACATATTATACACCATATTTAACAATCAACTTGGATGCTAAAGCCCCTCAATAAATATGCAAAAAATAAAAAACATTCCTGCAGCAATCCAATTCACCATTTTATTACCAAATAAATGTCAGAAAACTTTTGCTCTGCATGCATCTTGGCAAGCTGATAACCACTCACTTTAAAAAAAAAATTTTTTTTTACATCTGTTTATTGGTATTTTAGTTAAACAAAACAGTAAACCCTGTACACAAATTACAGATTACAAAAACAGTACAGGATATACATATATAGACACGTAAAAAACAATAGAATGTGTGCAATACAGTAAAAATATTAAGGTAGGAACAAAGCTGCTTTACATGGTGATTATTAACAACTCACATTAGGTATAACCTAGTTATTGGAGCAAAGACTTAAGAGGATATTTATTGCCTAGCCTTTAGATAATCCATGAAGGGTTGCCAAGTCTTACGGAATTTCTCAATGGAACCTCGTAAAGTGAATGAGTTTTTCCAGCTTAAGGTTCTGCATAACATCTTTGATCAACGTAGTGTAAGTGGGAGGCTATGCCTGTTTCCACGTTCAATAGAATTTGTGTGCTAAAAGGGTTATGAACCTTGCTGCAGTGGATATGAGTCCTCTAAGAGGACTGTCCTCTCCCAGTACCCCAAATACAGCCAACACTGGGTCAGGTTCTACCATGTGTCTGTCCCATGATATCAGATAAAGCTTTAAATACAGTGTTCCAAAAGGATAATTTTGGGCATAGCAGAACATGTGCCCCAATGAAGTACATGTTCATGAGGCACAAAGGAGCTATACTAGAATACATTTTAGAAAGCTTGACCTTTGAAAGATAGAGACGATGCAACACCCTCAACTGTATAAGACCATGCATGGTACATATAGCTGTTGAGTGCACACCCTCCTGTGCCCTTATCTTATAAATCGATATAATTTTGTTACCCCGTTTTTATGTTATATCCGTCTCTCACCAAGATGTGGGACTAATTTTTTTTTTTTTAACATGGTGATGCTGGTCACGCAGCTCGGGTCCTGGGCTGTTCCGGTGGCATCTGGACACTGCTTGGCATCCTCCTCATCATACTCTTAATATGCTTTATAATTCCATTATAATTCTGTTATCCTCTTTCAATGTTGTATTCTGTAAATTGTGTAAACACAACATCAATTGCACGTTGTCCGTCTTGGGAGAACGATCCCTCCTGTTGCTCTCCTTGAGGTTTCTTCCTAATTTTTCCTTCCTGTTAAAGGTTTTTTTTTTGGGGGGGGTGTACTTTATCCGATATGAGGGGTCTTAAGGACAGGATGTTGTGTTGTTGTAAAGCCCCTTGTGGCAAATTTGTAATTTGTGATATTGAGCTATACAAACAAAATTGACTTGACTTATCTATTGTTCCGTTGAGCCAATGCCCAAGTTCTCCTCCCAAGCGGATTTCAGAAAATCTAGGGACATATCTAATTGATCAGACATATAGTTATAGATATATGACATTACACCCCCCCAGGTGAAGTCCTCACTTTGAGTATATGAAGTGAGGAAACCGGCCACAAACAAAAAAAACTAGCTTAGTTTTGAGATAAAGATGCTACAAAAATAATGTTTGCTCTGAGAGAACAAGCCTGTCAGTGAGTGTGTCATAGCTTTGTGCAATGTACAGTGCATCCGGAAAGTATTCACACCCTTTCACTTTCCCCACATTTTGTTATGTTACAGCCTTATTCCAAAATGGATTAAATTCATTTTTTTCTCATCAATCTACACACAATACCCCATAATGACAAAGTGAAAAAGGTTTTGTAGAAATGTTTGCAAATTTATTAAAAATAAAAAACTAAAATATTGCATGTATATAAGTACTAGAAGAACCCCGCTACAATGTAGCGGTTTGGTTATCCACCCGTCTAAATCTCCCTCCTCTTCATCCTGCCAGCTAACCGCCTTCCCCCTGCCCCTAATCCCCCCCCACTCCAACTCCCTCCCCCAAATGCTCAGAATCATCTGAAATGCCGAGAAAAGTGGTTTTTAGCCATTTTTAGAAAATGTATATTTTGCATAATTATGCATAATTATTATAATTATTTTAATTTTCTGCTATTTTTCTGGTTCTCTCTGGAACAAAACCTACCACCTCCCCAAAAAATTAGGATCATAAGTGCATTTTTGCAAAAATGCATATATTTTGCATAATGCCAAAACATCTCAGAAATTTTTTTTATATAGGTGAAAAAAATCAAAGATGCTCAGAATCATCTGAAATGCCGTGAAAAGTGGTTTTTAGCCATTTTTCGAAAAATGCATATTTTGCATATTTATGCATATTTATGCATAATTTTAATTTTCTGCTATTTTTTATAGGTGCCCCTGATCATCCCCAATAACCTCCAAAAAGAATCAAGGCCCCAAGTGCTTTAGTTTGGCCGTTTATAGACTCTCACACAGACACACACCACACACCAGACACACTGTGAAAATACGGGAGTAGATTCACACCCTTTGCTATGACACTCAAAATTGAGCTCAGGTTCATCCTGTTTCCACTGATCATCCTTGAGATGTTTCTACATCTTGATTGGAGTCCACTTGTAGTAAATTCAATTGATTGGACATGATTTGCAAAGGCACACACCTGTTTATATAAGGTCCCACTGTTGACAGTGCATGTCAGAGCAGAAACCAAGCCATGAAGTCAAAGGAATTGTCTGTGGACCTCCGAGACAGGATTGTATCGAGGCACAGATCTGGGGAAGGGTACAAAAAAATTTCTACAGCTTTGAAGGTCCCGAAGAGCACAGTGGTCTCCATCATTCGTAAATGGAAGAAGTTTGGATCCACCAGGACTCTTCCTAGAGCTGGCCGCCCAGCCAAACTGAGCAATCGGGGGAGAAGGGCCTTGGTCAGGGAGGTGACCAAGAACCTGATGGTCACTCTGACAGAGCTCCAGCGTTCCTCTGTGGAGATGAGAGAACCTTCCAGAAGGACAACCATCTCTGCAGCACTCCACCAATCAGGCCTTTATGGTAGAGTGGCCAGACGGAAGCCTCTGCTCAGTAGAAGGCACATGACAGCTCGCTTGGAGTTTGCCAGAAAGCACCTAAAGGACTCTCAGACCATGCGAAACAAGATTCTCTGGTCTGATGAAACCAAGATTGAACTCTTTGGCCTGAATGCCAAACGTCACGTCTGGAGGAAACCAGGCACCTCTCATCAGCTTACTAATACCATCCCTACAGTGAAGCATGGTGGTGGCAGCGTCATGCTGTGGGGATGTTTTTCAGCGGCAGGAACTGGGAGACTAGTCAAGATCAAGGGAAAGATGAATGGAGCAAAGTACAGAGAGATCCTTGATGAAAACCTGCTCCAGAGCGCTCAGGACCTCAGACTGGGGCGAAGGTGTACCTTTCAATATGACAACGACCCTAAGCATACAGCCAAGACAACGAAGGAGTGGCTTCGCGACAAGTCTGTGAATGTCCTTGAGTGGCCCAGCCAGAGCCCAGACTTGAACCCCATTGAACATCTCTGGAAAGTCCTGAAAATAGCTGTGCAGCGACGCTCCCCATCTAACCTTACAGAGCTTGAGAGGATCTGCAGAGCAGAATGGGAGAAATACCCCAAATATAGGTGTGCCAAGCTTGTAGCTTCATACCCAAGAAGACTTGAGGCTGTAATTGCAGCCAAGGGTGCCTCAACCAAGTACTGAGTAAAGGGTGTGAATACTTACGTACATGCAATATTTCAGTTTTTTATTTTTAATAAATTTGCAAAAATTTCTACAAAACCTTTTTCGCTTTGTCAGTATGGGGTATTGTATATAGATTGATGAGAAAAAAAAAGGAATTTAATCCATTTTGGAATAAGGCTGTAACATAACAAAATGTGGGGAAAGTGAAGGGGTGTGAATACTTTCCAGATACACTGTAGTTATGAGTAAAAATCCAATTACAATTACAGAATTCCCCCCCCCCACACATGTAATATGCAAAACTTTTGAACAACAGAACCTCTGAAACAACTGTAAAACCATTCTTGCGTAGTTTCAAAACTAAAGCTAAAAGCTTTCAGATTGTGGCAGTTCCCCGTTCCTATTTGAGTAGTTTCCATGCTTCTGGGAAAGACCTGTACCTGATATACTCTTCCTTGTTCTCCTCAGTGACTAGGACATTGGCACCATCGGGTTTCAGGTCATGGGATGTGATCTTCCCCAGTATCTCCATGTCCACAGAGAAGTACATTTCCAAACCGCACTCTTCGATGTTATTATCCCTGAGGAGAGGAGAAAATCAGTGTTATAATGGTATCAAAATGGAAAGGGGATAGTACACCACTAAAATTTAATGTTTCAGTTTTTATGACAGTCTGACAGATGGACAGTTTAACAGTTAGCAGTGTTAAAAACAGCAGTGTCAAAAATGTAATAAAAATGTCCAAGAAAGTTGATTCAGTTCATCTGGATATGTAACGTTTATTAACAGATACGTTTCATCACTCATCTAAGGGACCTCTTCAGGCTAAACTGACTGCAGGTATCCCCACCCTTATAAACAATACAGTTGCATAATGACCGAAACCAACGATCTGTTTAGTAACAGAAATGGTTATCCAACTGACCAAAACACCCACAATATGAATTATTTCTGCACCTTGTATGGACGATAGGGTGGCCTGGTGGATGTATGAGACTATCCTGTAATTGAGAGGTCCCTGTATGGATTTCAAATTGATTTTACAATTTTATTGCTCACTTTTAAGGCTTTAAATGGTCTTGCTCCTACATACATTTCTGATTTATTGACCTGGTATATGCCCCCTCGACGATTAAGAGCAGCAGATGGAGCCCTGCTGGTTATTCCCAGGTCTCAGTTTGTTACAAATGATGACTGGACTTCTGCTGTTCGAGCCCCCACACAATGGACCTCTCTTGCTGTTGAACTAAGACAAACCAAGTCTCTAGCTTCTTTTAAATCTCGAGCCTTTTTTTTTACGAGATTTTACAATAGTTTGACATTATTCATAGTGTTTTTATTCTTATTCTTACTTTTATTTTTGCCTTGTTTGGTTTTATTTCTCCATAAAGCACTTTATAACAATGTTTTAGAAAAGTGCTATATAAATAAAAATATTATTATTATTCTCAAAACATCCACCTATCTTTCTGAAGTGTCCTTAAGCAAAAACACTATACCCTATCTGCACATTCATTGTATGTGGTTCTGGATATAAGCCTCATCTTTTGTTGTCATTTTGTGATTAGTGCCAATGCGTTTCAGCGAGGTTTAAGTGTGATGTCCCCCATTGTCCTGAGCAAAGCTACCAAACGGTTTTAGCCCACAGCAGTGACTGCTTTACCTGATCCAGATCAGGGAGTTGTAGAACTCGGGGTCTATGGACTCCAGATCTTTGAGGATGAGCTTCTTGTTTAGCATGCGCTTGTAGAAAGGGAGGGAAAAGCCTGTGTCGATGAACTTTCCGTGGAACAGCGCCTACAGTCAGAGAGGTGGACAGAAATATCATTCCAGTGTGGTGATCAATCTGAGAGAGTGCAAGAGAGAGGATGAGGGGAGAGGGGAAGTGCGTCAGAGGTAGGTCAACCAACTCTGACAGTGGAACGCCACTTTTTGCACCAATGTTGTCGATGTCAACATATGCATCTTTGTGTGTGTGTGTGGGGGGGGGGTGTCATTATGTCTTAGTCAGCATGTTGCTCTCCCTGACACAAAACTAACCTATTTGTATAAACATTAATGATGAGCAGATGTTTATGTGTGTGAGTGTGTGTTGGGCGAGAGGGGGTGGGGGTGATTTGGAGTGGGATGCATGCAGCATGTGGACTTGCCATGGCGATGAAGCGTCCTATGAAGCAGAAGTAGGAGAGGTGGTCAGGGTTGATGGTGGAGGCCGGGTTAATCTGTAGGCAGTAGTTGCTCTTGCCAGCGTACTCAAATAGACAATACATGGGATTCAGCACTTCGTGGGACAGCAGGAAGAACCACTCCCTGGATAGCGAGGGGTGAGGACAGAAAAATAGGAGAGGAAAGAAGGCAAAAAAAAATGAAATTAAACAAACAGGGCAAAGTGTGTGTGTGTGTGTGTGTGTGTGAGCGAGAGTGTGAGTGAGATGGGGGGGGGGGGGGACAAAATATGTGAAATGTGAAGAGACAAGGATGAATAGATAAAGATCGTGAAGAAGGCCAAAAGGAAGGAGACAGAATGGACATAATAATGCACTAGTACACACATATTGTAAGTACATTGTGCAGCATCTCCACGCATGTGTGTGTATGTGTCTTACCGAGCTAAACCGCCATAATCTAGCCCCTCTTCGCCTCTGAAGATGACATAGAGTCTCCTCCTCAAGTCATAGGGTTTCAGGGCCATAATCTGAACACAGAGGCATAACAAAAATGGATTATTGAGCAGTTAGATACAGCAATATTGTAGAACAAACATTTCCCTTGTGCACATGAAATAAACACTTGCTGGTCTAAGTTTCATTGCGGCGCATTACTGTGGGGTGTGCATGCCTGTAGATGCAGGTTGCACACAAAGCATACAGGGCTGTATGTTACTGCATGTACTATGAGTAGGAGTAGGACAGTCTGATGCCTATATGCACTGTACATGGGCACAGCACAGAGACCGAGCGGTTCTCTTACTTGCTGGAAAGAGTCTTCAAACAACGTCTGTCTGGAAACAGTGATCTTCACATGGCTGGGAAGAGCGTTGGACTAGAGACATAAAGGCAGAACACATATCAATAAAATTGGAAAAACCACTGAAATCCTTTAAATACGAATAGAAAAAAATGTTACCTGGCACAAGTAACGGAAATGGGCAAGCTTCCATCTGAAGCTGCGCTCGTACGCAATCTGAGGCCCCTTGGTGCTGAGGAGGGAAATGGAGTTCGAAGTTTAAAACAGCAGCTCAGAAGAAAAACTTCATTTTGTGAAAACTCTCCTTCACCGTCTCTGTAACTGCAAATCACAAGTTTTTATTCAACCTCAGCTGAAATATGCTTACATGACAACATCTAATACACCTTTAGCGTCAAAAGTGCTGGCAAAAACCAGTTCCAACCATTCCCCACAAAATTTTTGTTTTAAGCTTTCCATATGGGTTTTACAAATAAAACAAGCTCTAGATATAAGCGTAAAATGACTGACAAAGGAAAAATCAAACATACACAAGTGCTATTGTGGCTAGTTAAACATGTATCGTGTGGGGTTAGGCACTATCCCCCGTCTCTTATGACTGTTCAGGGGTCGATTTTAAGGAAAATTTCTAGTTGTACATGGGGCAACCGAGAGGTGATTTTAGGGTCGTCCCTCAAGAGTTGACATTGTCTCACATAAAACTACTCGCCCCTAAAAGCTGAACAAACACGTAGTAACAGCTACTACTTTTTAAGAGAGTGCAAATATGTCATGATCTGATGATGAATATAGCTAACTGTGCTCCTACTATTGTGTGTCAATAGCTTTGTTTTTAATCATCTAAAGTCCTAGTGTTCCTTCTTGATTGTCCCATAAAAATTCCAGTTGTCAGAGATAACCAGACTACGGTAAAACCCGAGCCCTGCTGATCTACCAAAAACTGTCAAATACAGTGGACATCCCTGTTAAAATGGTAGGTTTTTGTGATGTAAAAAAAGAAAGAAAAGCAAGATAAATCATGTCAGAACTTTTTCCACCTTTAATGTGAAATAGCAACCAATAAAATTCAAGTGAAAAACAATGAAATATTTTAGGGGGAAAAATAAATAAATTTAATATAACCTGGTTGCGTAAGTACATATGAAACTGATTGTTGGTTTCGGTCGTTATGCCACTGTATTGTTTATAAGGGTGGGGATACCTGCAGTCGGTTGAGACTGAAGAGGTCACTTAGATGAGTGATGAAATGTTTCTCTCAATAAACGTTGTGTCCAGGTGATCTGATTCAACTTTCTGTGTTTCCTTACCTGGATTATTGAGCATGCATAAAGACATGGTTGCGTAAGTGTGCACACCTCTAAACTAATACTTTGTTGAAGCACCTTTTGATTTTATTACATCATTCAGTCTTTTTGGGCAAGAGTATCAGCTAGGCAATATTTTCCCACTCTTCTTTGAAAAAACGTTCTACAGCCATCAAATGCGAAGTCATCTCCTGTGCACAGCCCTCTTCAGGTCACCCCACAGATTTTCAACTGGATTCAGGTCTTCTTTTGGTGAAGGCATTCCTTTGTTGGTTCAGATGTATGCTTTGGGTTGTTCTCGTGCTGAAAGGTGAAATTTCTCTTCATCTTTCTAGCAGACGCCATAAGATTTTGTGCCAAAATCGATGGGTATTGAGAGCCATTTATCATTCCCTCCACCTTGTCAAAAGCCCCAGTTCCAGCTGAAGAAAAGCACCCCAAAGCATGATGCTGCCACCACCACCATGGTTCACCATGGGTATGGTGTTCTTTTAGTGATGTGCTGTGTTGTTTTTGCACCAAACATATTTTTTGGAATTATGGCTAAACAGTTCAACCTTGATCTCATCAGACCACAACACATTTTTTTCTTACATGGTTTTGGGAGACTGTCTGCATCTTTTTGCAAAATTCAGCCAGGCTTGGATGTTTTTGTTTTTTCATGAGAAAAGGCTTCCATCTTGTCACCCTACTCCATGGCCTAGACATGAAGAATAAAGGAGATTGTTGTCACATGTAGGGAGCAACCAGTACTTGCCAGTAATTCCTGCAACTCCTTTAATGTTGCCGTAGGTCTCTTGGCAGCCTCCTTTCCCAGTTTTCTCCTAGTCTTCTCATCAATTTTGGAGGGATGTCCTGTTCTTGGTAATGTCCCTTTTGTGCCATATTTTTTCTATTCGTCGATGATTGTCTTTACTGTGTTCCATGGTACATACTATATCAAATGCCTTTGAAATTCTTCTGTACCCATCTCCTGATTGATACCTCTCAACAATGAGATCTTGTTCATGCTTGGTAAGCTCTTTGTGGACCCATGGCTTTTGCAGTTGGACGCAACCAAGAAGATGTCAGGAAAATCCTACAGGAACAGCTGAACTTATTTGGGGTTAATCACAGTCACTTTAATTGAAGGTAGGTGTATAACTAAATATTTAACATGAGTTTCAATATAATTGGTTAATTCTGAACACAGCCACATCCCCAATTAAAAAGGGTATGCACACTTATGCAACCAGGTTATTGTAAAGTTTTGTATTTTCCTTTTTTCCCCTAAACTGTGTAATTGTTTTTCGCTTTACTTTTATAGGTTGCAATTTCACATTAAGGGTGGAAAAAGTTCTGACATGATTTATCATGGTTTCATTTTTTTACATCACAAAAACCTGCCATTTTAAACAGGGGTCTGTAGACTTTTTACATTCACTGTAAGTTAATAAGCAAAAAGATATAGAAAACCGTTCTTTTCTTTTTTGTATGTGTTCTTACACTGAGGACTTTCCAGTGCGTGGATCACTGAAGGTGGTGGTTCGAGTGTTGTGATCCACAAAGTACCGGACCCCTTCCCTTGTGTACCGTATTTCCCAGCCCTCAGGCAGAGGGTCCTCGTTCTGTAGCCTAGAGAGAGAGGGACACACACACACACACACACACACACACACCCACACCCACACAAAGGACAAAAGAAGAAATACGAAGAAGGACTTTAGGATGATAATAGCCCTGCCGTGAAGCTTTTCACATTCAGTAAACATCAGATTCTCCTGCATAAGCATGGCACTGCCTAAAGTTTAACACCACAAGAAATGAAAAATGTCTTTTCCTCCATTTTACCCCTTTCATCTGCACCGAGTTCTCATCTGTCTAACATTATGTGCTAAAAAATTCACAAAAAAAATCATTTGCTTGTAAAGAATCCAGTTTTCTCTTACTGGAAAATGCATCAAATTCATAGTTAGATCTCTTTGCAAGTGTGGGTGGGCATCAATAAAAATGTCTGGTAGTAATATGATCTGAATCCCTCCACCCCTCCCCAACCTTATAAAAATCAAAATGTGTTCATTTGTACTCTTGCAGTTGCATCTTCGGCTATTCACACCAACAAAAAAAAACCTTTCCTTTGCCCAAACTCCATGGCTAAAAAAACAATGGTTGGAGTTCATTCACTTCAAGGAGGGAGGCATTTTTGAAAATTCTCTTTACCAACTATGTACTGGTCATGATGGGTGTTCATTAGATTTTTTTCCCTGAAGGAAACAGCAGTCCCAATCGGTGTACATGGAGTAACAGTAGAACATCAGTCAAACTGACCGCCTGTCCCTCATTAAATCTCAACCCAATGGCCTGTTTCTTTTGGAAATGTGTCATATCGCAGAAGCTCGAAATGCTCTAAATATCTTTCATGTGGTCCTTCAATAACAGCCATGAACCTCTTACTGAGGTGTCTGTACAGCTGAGCTCACCCTTGTGTTCGAGGGTCTTCCCACTGCGTTGTCTTAGTGTTGTGGTTTACAAAGTACACTCGATCATTGGAGTCTACGCGCCTCTCTGGAAGCATATACACACAGAAAGAAAGCAGTGGCTTAACACTCAAGTAGACACCTAGACGTACTGTGGGGCAGTCCAAGTAAGAAAATTTTCAGTGCTGATTCAAACACAGGGCTATTTCAAAGTTATTGCTGGTCTTTGTGCACAGCAGGTAGCGGCAGCACATTAAACAGAAGTCCTATACAACAGTTAGGTAACAAAACAGGTGCCTATCGATATTATTTAGACACATGGAAAAAAGAAAACCTAGCTAAATGCTTATTGTATTAAATGAGCAAGTCAAGTGGAAGAGTTGAACTTACCCCAACCAGGTGGCAGTGGGCCCAGAGGATCATTCTCAGCAGACATCATGGAAGCCTGAAAAAGAGGGATGCACATGTGGACATCCATTCAGGTTTACCAGGGACGGACAGTCACAAATTCTGGTCAGCGGTATTACCAATTTGTACAAAAAGGAAAAGTGAAATAAAGGAAACAGAGAGCAGATTCCTAAACTAAGATGAGTTGAAAACAGATTTAAAAAAAACAGAATGTGGTAAATGCCATAAATGGAAAAATAATAATTAAAATACACTGGCTTTGTTGCTGACTAAGAGGCAGACAGCCTGCCTCACTGGTTGGCTTGTGCTGAATACAGTTCAACTTTTGTTTCCGTCTTTTGACTTGTGTTGTAAGCTAATCATCAAGGAAAATGACATCACAGCTCAGATCAAAAACTAAAGAGGGGCCCTCACAAAGACCACCAGATTAGGGGAGTGCCCTGGGAGGAAGGAAGTGAACAGGTAAAAACTGGCACGTGCATGATTTGTGTTTTGACTTGGCAGGAATCTCACCATTGTGCCAACTGAGCAGAGCTAGATGAGAAAGTCTAGTCCATTAGGGTGGCTATATTTGTGAAAAAGCTGTACACATAGATTTAGCATGTGGGGTGAAAGGGACATAAGCTTTGGCTTTCATAATGTCTAGGCTCCACAGTTGTTTGGCACCACAGAGCAGGGGCATATAATTTTAAAGCTAATCAGAGTGATAATATTGACCAAGACCTTCCTGTCTGGAAGAGAACATCAAAACCTGCTTTCAGATTCCGTTAAAGACAATGCAACTGAGGAAGGTCACGAAAAAATAGAGGGCTTTGAAGGAAACTGTATACTTTTACTACAGCTGGTTAAAGGCGGTGGGATCAGGTGATTAAATGTGGTAGAGTGTTCATGTTGCTCTTCTGGTCAAACTTCAGACAGCCAGTAATTAATAGCATAAGGATTTTAAAGGACTGCTGTAAAATAGTGGAAAAGCAATTGCTTATTGGCATATCCCTCAAAGACAGATATGACACTATAGACTTCATCAGTCCAGTTGGAGTCAGAGGAAATTATCATTAGTGAGCCCCTGGAAAAGGCTACGGTTTCAGAAAAATAAACACTGTCTAAAATCAAAGAAATACCCACAAAGGTATTTTTTATAAAGATGGTTTATAAGTCAAAAGGTGGCTTTTAAATCAAATGAACCATAAAGGGACAACAACCTGAAACTGATTAAAGTAAGGTCAAACTTTAAAAGTCTGTCATGCCTTGGAAAGAAGCACCAAGTCAAACAAGAATGATTTTGAAAGGGATACAAAAAGGGGTCCGTTCCTTACAGAGTAGAGGTATCTCTGGTTGAACTGGTGCATAGCTCCTTGCAACTGGCTGCGCTGGCTCTGCCACTGCTCAAAATTGCGAACAGACTCCATAGTGGGCCGCTGCCATGTGGTGGTGCGGGTATTGTGGTCAACATAGTAGATCCTGCCCCGGTCATCCACACGACGCTCCCAACTGGACAGAGACAGAAAGACGGGGACACAGAATGAGAAAGATAGAAGGGATGAAAAAGAGAGCGAGAGAGAGAGAGCAAGAGAGAATGCCAAGTGGAGTGAGGTAGGAAGTACAAGCAATTAGAAAAATAAAATACAAGTTGGTAGGCAAATGGATGAGGCAGCAAAGCAAGGCACCGGATCATACTACAATCACTCTACAATTCATATCGACTGCTTGGGTGGGTGGCCAGACTTGTCCACTGGAAACAAAAGATAAGAACTGGATACTTTAACTCAACCTAAAAAGGGGAATGTCTTTTGTTGATATAAGAGATTTGGAGACACTTTTCCCCAAAATAACATTTGGTGGTGAAATGCACATCACAGTTGATGTGCATCTCCAAATCATAGAAAACCAAAAAGCAATGGCTGCTTTGTAAATGAGTGAAAGACATGGAGGGAGTAAAAGGACTTGGAAGTAGATTCTCTGCAAGCCAAGTCTTGAAATGATTAATTTTGAAAAACTGGCTATGCGATAGTAGCAAGGAGAAGCAAACAAGGGCAATGAAATGAAAATGAGAAGCGACATCTTCTCAAAAAGCATCGCGACCAATCATGTATCATGTTAGACCTTGACAAGGGAGCTGGTTGCCAAAGCAATGGTTAGTATGAACCTTTACTGACAAACTAGATTAACTCCATTTCGAATTACATAACATCAAAATAGGAAAGAATAAATTTTATTTAAAATGGCAAATAAAGCAGTATTCTTTGTGTGTGTGTATGAGTGAGTGAGTGAATGGGGCTGACCCTGGTGGTAGTGGTTGTGGTCTCTCCCAGGTGGTAGTCCTGGTGTTGTGGTCAACATAGTATGTTCTTCCATGGGGGTCTTTTCTCTGTTCCCACCTGCAAGATGTAACATGCACGCACGCACACGCACACGTACACGTACGAAAAGTGGTGAAGTCATTGGTTAACCAAACAACCCAACGTTATAGTAGCGCTGACATGATCTTAAAGGAATTTTAACACAAAAAAAGGCAAATACAGATAGATCTGGTGGAGGCTGGTTTGTCTGATAGTCTGCCAGATACTTGGCAGCTGACCAATCAGAAAGTCAGTTCAATTTCTTATTTTCTACTTGTGCAGCTATTACAATATCTAGATAACGGTCTATTAGAACACCACCAAAACTTGACAATCTAATGAATACAATTTACAGTGTCCTGTTTTGATTGAAGTCTCTCACATTAATTTTGCTGTATCTGTCTTATTTTGAGTAAGAATTCCTAGTCTCAGCAAATTATAAATTTAACATATGATTGCCAGAAGCAATGTGAAAAGTTTGGCCAAATCTTGTTCTTAGGTTATAGAACCAGATGTATTACTTTTTAGTGACT
Source organism: Lampris incognitus (assembly GCF_029633865.1). Lineage (NCBI taxonomy): Eukaryota > Metazoa > Chordata > Actinopteri > Lampriformes > Lampridae > Lampris > Lampris incognitus. The sequence continues at coordinate 22,921,087 of NC_079229.1, read as the reverse complement.
AGACAAATTCTCTAGTTCTCTTTCCCTAGTTACAACTTTGCCTTGCCTTTTTTTTAACCCCCCCCCCCCCCAATCGATCCCAGTGACATTTTACCCTGGTGGCAGGGGGTCTGAGGATGTAGCGCTGGGGGCCTGCTGCCTGGGCTTGGCCCCATCTGTGGTTGTTGCTCCAGAACTACTACCACTTCCACTGCAAGGTCCACCTCCTGATGCCGCAGCCTCTCCAGGTGCTGGAGAGGAGGAGGATGAGGAGGCCGAGACAGTGGTGGCTGCTTGTGCTGGGGAGTTGGAAGTGGAAGGAGGAGGAAGAGCAGTAGCACCATCATTAGGCTTAGCAGCAGAAGTGGAGGCCAAAGTGGAGGAGGTTGTGAGGGCTGGGGTTGTGCTTTCCGTCACCATCTCAGAGTCCAGTGGGGCAGCATCTTGGCTACATTCCTCGTGGTCATCTGCAGGGGGCAGCACATCATCTGCAATGAAGGGGGAGGCGCCAAGAGCAGCAGCACTGGTCTCTCCATTGACTGCAAGCAAGAGGGGGGGTGAGAGAGAGAGAGAGAGAGAGAGAGAGAGAGAGAGAGAGAGAGAGAGAGAGAGAGAGAGAGAGAGAGAGAGAGAGAGAGAGAGAGAGAGAGAGAGAGAGAGAGAGAGAGAGAGAGAGAGAGAGAGAGAGAGAGAGAGAGAGAGAGAGAGAGAGAGAGAGAATAAACCACATGTAGAAAGGGAGCATAAAACAGTCGAGTCCCTCAGCTCCAAATGCTGGTGTGGAAAAAAACACTGTACACCCAAACTTACTGCAGCAGATTGCCGTTTCCCTGAGCCAGTACTTTGGTGTACACGTGGAGAATGTTCTCCAGTCAGATTCAGTTTGTCTAGTCCATGCGCTTATCACTGCCCCCTTTACCCTGCCATGCACACTGTGTTCAGCATTCTCTCTCTTTTTCCTTCTTCAGGTGGTTTTCAACACAGGTGCTGACAGCAGCAGAGATTATAAGCCTCTATTAATGAAAATGAATTGCCTGTTTCTGCTCTGCTGCTCCTTGGACCAAGTCAACCATGAGCAGCCTGGAAGATAAAGCAGGAGCACAGTGGAAGGCTGCTCTGCAATGTGAATTCCTACTGGGAAGAAAGTATGAACTCACATATATATAATCAAGATACTCACGAGGGTAATTACAGCTTTGATCAGGGCCCAGTGCTTTAGCATTCGGTAGATGTAGTCCATGTCTGGTATTCAATTGAAATCTATCCAGATATATCTTGACCTTGCCTTTCTTTAAAGCAATATCCCATGCTAGGGTAAGACAGTGATAGCACCCTCTCTAAAAAACAGACTGCTCTTTAATGTGGAGTCCTTGGGTGAAAAGTGAATACTAACACTGCCATCAATTAATACATCTAGAAATAATGAGCAGGAAATGGCAAATGAAGAAATAAACAATGATTTAATAATACTTTCACTTGAGGTCACACAACAATTGTAATAGGTCCAACTGAATTCACTTCCTGCTCACATCCATTTACCAAATTGATTTCAAGAATGCAATATCATGTAAGAGGATGCAATAGGATGCAAGAAATCAAGAGATGCCTTTTAAAACTCCTTCTAAGATAACCATCCTGGACTGTTCAGTAACAGTAAAGTATATCTCACGATCCAGCTCACCGGTGCCACTCGCGTCACTGTCTAGGGGTTGATGGGCTGGGGTGGAGTTGGCTGTGGAGTCTCCGTTGACAACAAGGGGAGGGCAGGAGAGATCTGAAGGGACCTGGCTGTCCACACCATTTGGGGCCAAACAGGAGCCCGAGTCCGGGATGTCAGTACCATTCACTGTGCTTCACGGGACAAATATAGAGGTCCATCAGACATTGAATAGAATGAAAATGTGTAAATTAAAACGATTGCTGATGTGATTTGTGAATTTATTCCAAACAGTGCCTGATGTAGATTATACTCACCAACAGATTATAATGACAAGGAAGCAAACCAGACATACAGAAAAGCCCTTACCTTACTCATATTATCTAGTAATTGCCACTTATTATAGTTAAATCACATCTATTTTATGCCTATATTACTTGGTTAATTTCTTCGTAATGAATGGCCTGTCATTTAAAGTGTCCCTGGATTTTTAGATAATCTGAAAAACTGTCAGATAATTACTGCCACTTGGTCAAATTCTCTGACAGATTGACAGGAGCAGCTGGGTGGCTGACAGAGAGGGAGAAAAACAGATAGAAACAGGCAGATAGCGATTGCTTGAGAAGTGTGCTTCAAATTATGTGTAGCGTTACAGGTGGCTACACAGGCAAACAGGGCAGACTACACAACACATTCAATATGGCACCTCTCAGTAGCTCATGATACACAATGAAGAGGCAAGCACCTAGGAGACCAATGTTGCTCTGGTTGCCACTTTATTACCTAGCAACCTTCTAAACCTCTTTGTTTACGTGGCCAGACACCGAGCTGCTAGATAGTCTAACAACATGCCCCAGAGTGAGTGTGTGTGCACAGCGGTTGTAAGTAGAAAAGCAAATTATGACACTGACACTATTGTCTTACAGGAAAAAGAGAAAAGAGATGTAGATAAGTGTGTGTGTATGTGTGTGTATGTGTGTGTGTGTGTGTGCAAAGGAACATGGCATAGTGATGTAATTGGCCTTGCTGAAGGGAACCCATTGTTGTTGTTGCTTTTTTTTTTGCCAGCAGTATACTGTCACTACCACAGATTAGGCCAATTCCCAAGACACTGTTTACTGCAGTGTTGGGGGGAAAAAAAGAAACAGCTATGGCTTGAGGCCTGGACTGTGTCTTAGCAATGGGTGAATAGCCAGCCACCAGTAAGTGTTTCACAGTAACTAAAGAGCAGGCCAAGCATGAAGACGGTTATATATGCAGCCATATAATCTAGGGGCAATATTCGATGCTAACCCCTGTTTTGATAATCAAGTCAAAAACGTTGTTCATTCATGTTTCTTTCAGCTCAAGATAATCTCTAAAATTAGGTAATTTTTATCAAAATCTGTACATGCTTTTATCTATTCTTGGCTTGATTAGTGCAATGCACTTTACTCGGGTACCAGCCAGGGCTCCCTCCACTGTCTGCAGTTGATACAAAACGCTGCTGCTTGACTCATTACCAAGAGAAAGAGGCATGACCACATCACCCCTGTGCTTGCCTCTCTACACTGGCTCCCTCTTAGTTTTTGAATTGATTTTAAAATGTTATTGCTCACTTTTAAGGCCTTAAACGGTGTTGCTTCTAAATACATCTCTGATTCAATGACCTGGTATGCGCCCTCTCGACCATTAAGATCCACAAATTGAGCCTTTCTGGTTATTCCACGGTTCATGACAAAGGGTGATCGGGCTTTTGCTGCTAGCGCCCCCACACTATGGAACTCTCTTCGTACTGAACTCAGACACACTAAGCCTCTAGCATCTTTTAAATCTCTTCTTTAAACTTTTCTCTTGGTGAAAGCCTTTGGAAATGTTTGATATATGTTGTATTTATCTAAACTGTTTTTATTCCTATTTATTTGGTCTAATTCATTTAATGTCTTTACCTCCTCTGTGCTCATGTCCTTTGGTTTTATTCTCATTTTTTGCCTTGTCTGTTTTATTTCCTTTGTAAGAACTTTGAAATATTGTTAAGAAAAGTGCTATATAAATAAAGTTTTATTTATTATTATACAGAGAGGACACATAACTCCTATTTCTAAGTGAGAAGATTTCTGTTCTGTGTTTTTATACCTATTAATTCCTGCTACTTTGTGTTGGCCTGATCATACCAGTGACAGAGACAAGCCATCAAGACTTGAAGCAGGACAGCAGAAAAGAGGGGAAAAAAAACACAAAAAAAAACAAAACAAAACAAAAAACCCACAAGCAAAGACACCCACATAGACAGAAACACAATGCAGTTACTGCCATGGTGGTGGCCGGCAGGGAATGTTTTGTCAGGCTGTGGGACCCAGGGCCACTGACTCTGCAGGAAAGGTCTCCCTCCCTTGCTCTTTGTGCATAAACTGTGAGTACACCGGCTGTGGGAGAGAGCTGCATGGAAAGAGGGGGAAGAGAGGCTAACCGGAGGCAGTGTTGAAAGAAGGGAAGCACGCAAGAAAATGGTGAGAAAAAGCGAGGGAGTTAAAGGAAGGGATGAAAACATATTAGAGTGTGAAACGCAGGGAGGAAGAGTGGGAGACCGAAAGAATGAGACAGACCAGAAAATACTGGTGAGAGAACACCACAAATGGGAATGAACAACGGGAGATAAAGAGATGCAGATAGATTTAAGCTTACTACAAAATATAAGGGTGCCCATGTGTGTGTGTGTTTTATATTCCTCCAAAAACACAGCAGCCAGCAACTGCAATGCAGATGGGAGCTGGCCAGCTGCTATCCTCTTAACCCCCACCCCCCACCATCACCCATCTGGTGAGGTCTGCAGACAGTTTCTCTCCCTGACTTTCCAATTAAAGGCCTCTTAGCCTTGTTGAAGGGCACTTTTACATAGTGAGACAGATAATAAAAAACCGGCACCAGTGGGGTGTTGCTAGAACCACAAATGCGATAGATGGGAGGAAGAAGAAGGGACCAGTGAAAAGAGAAATACAGACAGATGAGAAAGAGAAAATATAAATAAAAGCAGTGGAATGACAGTTGGGAGAGCTGCAGACAGAAGAGAACTGAAAAGAGAGAGATAGGCACACCTTGAGTGAGCGGCTGAGTGTAGGAGAAGGTAAAAGACAGAAATGAAGAAAGACAAACAAGGTGAAAGGTCCAATGGCCTCTGTCTCGACTGAGTGAACTGAGACAAATATAGTCTCTTGACCAGGATTTGGGAAAGGAGACAGGATGTGGCAAGGACACGAGTGTGTGTGTTTATGGTAGAGACAGAAGCATCAGACATGAATCTTCTCACTTTCCACAGCCCTCCTTTGACACAACTAATGGATCAACTGGACCTCATGATCACATTTCCTCCAACATCCATTAAGGAGGTTTCCACTGCCTTTCTGGTTCTCTGTGGGGAACCCCCATTTAGCTCTCACCACAAATAGGACAATGTGGATTATCAACTAGATTTCTGTTTTCAATTTGGAATGTTAAATTTACTAACTTAATCCCAAAATGTTGGCAGCAAGGAAAATGCCCCAAAGTAACAAAATACTTAATTAGCCCCTTTACCAGATAGAGAAAGTCCTGTTATGTTGGATTACCTGTTGGCAGCCCTCGAGGAGGAGGATGACGTGTCTCCTCCGTTTTCATGGACGGCATCTCCGTTCTGTTGGACTTCTAGGCAGGGAAGAAGAGAACAAATTTAGCCTAAAACTATCCAGAAGAAAAACAAAAAAAAGATTAACAGGTGATAGGTAACTGTTTGTGTGCATTAAGTGACTTCAAACATGTAATTTTTTAAAGTAAACATTTCGGGTTTGACCTAACATGCACAAATGTGTGGATGTATATCTGTCTCACTGGTGGCGTTTGTTGCATTGCCGTTGGTCAGTGGTGTGAATGCTTCTCGGTCAGTGACTGTCAATCCGTCCAGGTAGACTGTCAGCTCCCCTGTGGCCATCGGTGCCCCCTTCTGCTCCATACTCAACTTCAGCACCTCCTTCACGTTCTCCACTAGGAGGACAGAGAAGAGAGAGTGAAGTGAGGTGTTAGGACAGAATATGAGGGGAACTAAAGCCAATCAACAATTTATGGCTGACTACGCAATCATTCCAAGCAAATATCCACATATATTTTTATACATACATACTAATGTGCATACCTCTCCATGAAGGATCAGGCATTTGTAGGTGCAAATGTTATATGGAAAAAGAGGCAAATAATTTTTTGTGTGTGTGCATGCGTGCGCTTGCGTGGTGGAGGGGGGAGAAGAAAGTAAGAGAGGGGACGATGAAGAGAAAGCAAAATGTAAGGTGAAGACAGGGAGAGAAACATTTGTGAACTTGGCTAAAATAAATCACACCTTCAGCAGCAACATGACCAGAGATACATTTGTGAAATGAATGAACAGGAGTGACCATGTACCCCCTATGTTGGGTCTGGATTATGTGTGTATGTGTCTGTACAATGTAGCTTGCTCATACATTTTCTGTCATGCTGCTCCAAGGCTTGTGGGATATCCAGCGTGGCTTTGCCCAGCAGAGCATCTGCCTTCAGGGTGTGGTGGCTCCATACCTTGAAGTCCACCTGTGTGTGTGGCGTTACATTCCTGGACGGAGATAAACACATTTATTAAGCTTTGAGTGCAACCTTGTTGCAAAATATGCACCTTGAGCCAGCAAAACAGAAAAACTTGCTACATTATCCAACAAAGACAGCAACACAGCCAGTAATATAATTGAAGAGACATTCATAAGGTTATCCAAAAAATTTTTTTTGGGGTTTTTTTTTTTTTTGGATTTCCCCCCCTTTTTTTTCCTCAATTGTACCTGGCCAATCACTCTGCTCTCTGAGCGGTCCCAGTCGCTGTTCCATCCCCTCTGCTGATCCGGGGAGGGCTGCAGACTACCACATGCCTCCTCCGATACATGTGGAGTCGCCAGCCACTTCTTTTCCCCCGACAGTGAGGAGTTTCACCAGGGGGACATAGCACATGGGAGGGCCACAGTATTCCCCCCGGTTCCCCCTCCCCTCTGAACAGGTACCCCGACTGACCAGAGGAGACGTTAGTGCAGCGACCAGGATACATGCCCACATCCAGCTTCCCACCCACAGACACGGCCAATTGTGTCTGTAGGGATGCCCGACCAAGCTGGAGGTAACGCGGGGATTCGATCTGGTGAGTCCCGTGTTGGTAGGCAATGGAACAGACCACTATGCTACCTGGATGCCCCTCCAAAATTGTTAAATGGGGTAATAAGCTTGCAGGTAAGCCCCATCTGAGCTGATACGTTTCTCATTCCTGATAGCTTCGACAGAAGGCAAACTCTACTCTTAAGGATTGTTCTCATTCATTCACTACATCACAAATTTCAGTTAATTCCCTCTGGCTGGTGGTTTTGTGCCTTGAGGTAAAAAAAAAACGAAACATTAAAAAGCATCTTTATAGCTTCAGCTTTCCCGATGAAATATAAAATATAGCTTTTGGGCATCTAGCTCTCAAACACTGTTCTTGTGTAGAAGCACTTTTCATGTTTATTTACTCAAGGTTTTTACTCAGCCATTGGTAATATTGTCTTTTTATCCCTCGAGTTATCTGAGTTATCTGCCTCCAGGACAAATTAATCTGAAAGCAATTAAATTTACTTTCACCATGACCAAAATTATTTATTTGATGGAGCTTCAAGCAGAAAATGATTAACAGTTATGACAGAGCCTCAAATATAAACATTAAACACAGGAAGAGCCACGGCTAAAATGAGCACAATTTCACATGGCCTGGGATCTAGCCTCCTCCCAAAAACAGCCACCGACAGCGCAGTATGTTTAACATAGATGGTTGTGCATAGTAGAAGTGGTTAACTGAACTAATGAAAAAAGTTAACCAACTGTATATCTTTCACTACTGAATGTAATCCATCACCAGTAATAATGATCATAATGCCCCTTCTATTCAGTTTTGAATTTGAAAGTCAAATCAGGGATTCTGGCTTTAACTGCAGCTATAATTGAAAGCTATTCGAAATCAAAAGGCATTAAATCTATCAGTGTGTGTTTTTTTGAATTGTTCTGTACAGAGCCACTATCTAGGTGGATCAATACTGGCAGAGTGTTTCTGATAGTGTTTTGAAACTACAATGTGGACTTGTCGGACTGAATTTGCCCTGAACCACTTCTACTATGCACAACTCACAATGGTAACTCACAACTTACAATAAATACACTGATTTACTGACTAGCTAAGGTCAGTAAAATGTTCAGATAGAGCAAAAACTGGGGAGAGGCTTTAAACAACTGATTAAAAAGGAGCTCAGCTGCCAACCTGACACAAAGAAAAATGTGGAGATGTATTTGGTTACCCTCAAGTAGGGTTCACCATTGTTATCTACAACCTGCATGGAAACTGTTGTGGGAAAACGCTCTTGGAAATGGTTCTTGGCACTGTATGCTTATTTTGAGAAACTTGTCACATCAACACATTCAAGAGTAGGGTTGGGTACTGAAGCCCTGTGCCAATATTAGGGCTGGGCGATATGGACCAAAAATTATATCTCGGTATTTTTTGGCTGAATGGCGATACATGATCTATACCTCAGTATTTTCTACGAAGCAGGCTTAATGTTCAGTTGTAAGTCAAAGCCACATGTGAGACACTTTTATTAAAACAGATCAAAATAAAATGCAAAGACAGGGTTTCCATCCCTGTTTTAAAATATACAACTGCACAATATATCAACATGAAAATAAAAAATTATCTCAAATAAATAGCCTATATTAACTAAAAATAGGCCTATCTCTGAGAATGCAAACCGCACTTTTTGGATTTTCAAAGTTTAATAATTTTGTGAAAAAAAGTTGGACCTGCCGCTCCCTGAATTCTCCTAAAATTGCATATAGTTGAATTTAAAATGAGTTTTAGATCAATTACAGAAAAAAAGTTACGATAAGATCTACCTAAAACGACCATGAGCGGTCAAAATAGCCGCTCGTAATTTGCACATGATCGTGCGCGTCTATTTATGACATGTTTTGGTTGCATCATTTCCTTCGTGAAGTTCATTGCTGTCCTAGGAAAAACTAGCGTGCTCCAGTGCAGAGAAATAGTCAAAATTTGATTTTTTGATTGTTGCCAACATATCTGGTTAAAAACGCACCATGACAACCACCGACCGGTGTGTTGCAGTATTTACATGCATTGGGACAGCAACCTTTTAAATTGGTTGAAAAATAGTATTAAAAGTTGTTGTTAAAATGTTAATTTTGGTGTCAGCTAGTTTCTTAAAAGACATACTAACATATGCAATGCATTAATATCTCAATTGGCTATTGATCTTGACAGAATATAGAGTTTAAAAACCATGGCCACTCTAGTAATTTTTAAGTTCCAGTCGTTGTTTGGGACTGTTTCAATGGTTATTTTCAGTTCTTTTTTTTACATTTCACATTTTATAGGCCTTGTTACATTTGTTAGATTAGCAATATGTTTTCCGTTTTGTTTTTCATGTAATATTTTCACTTTTTCAATTTTGCTATTCAAGTTCGACCATGTCTCTCTGAAGTTTAAATTGTTAAAAAATTGTATTATTATAGCTGTTAAAATGTTAATTTTGGGGTCAATTGTTTCCGAAAAGACATACTAACACATTTAATGCATTAACATCTCAATTGGGTATTTATCTTGACAGAATATAGAGTTTAAAAACTGGCTGTCAATTTGACCGCCCATGGTCATTTTAGGTAGGAGTGAAATCCCGGTCATTCTAGTGTTAAGAAATGGGTTATGTATTTTAATGCAGCATAAAACTATATCGATATAAACGCTACTGTCTCATCCTGTATCTTGTTTGAAAATATATCGATATAAGGTAAAAAGTTGATGTCCCGCCCAGCCCTAGCCAATATAGCACCGGTTCCTATATGACCAGTATCTAACGGATCGAATCCCAACCCAGATTTTGGTGCCACTTATATGCCTGAGCCATCGATTGAAATATTCAAATATCTGGTGCTCCGAAATGGATGTTATAGGTAGGGTTGTCAACTCTCCTGTAAAATATAGAATCATCCCGTAATGGAAACTAAAAGACATGTTCCATATTGAACTGATAGGGGACATGCTTTGTTCCGTATTTTTAAGAATCAATTCAATGCAACTCTATGGGTGAGAAACAATAAAGGTTAGACTAGTAAGATAGTGCAATTTGTATGCGACAGAAGGAAACCCTCCCCCTCTGTTATCCCTCAACCTGTCTGTCATGTTATGTTCCACTGCACAGAGAACGCGCTTTTCACTGGTCAGGCTTCATGGCCAATGAAAAATGCGTGAGTGACAGTGATGCGAGATTTTTAAAAAATGTCAACTTGTTAGCATAGTCCACCAGCTAAAAAAAAGAAAGACGCGATTGGGCGTCCGGGTAGCGTAGTTGTCTATTCCGTTGCCTACCAACACAAGGATCACCGGTTTAAATCCCTGTGTTACCTCCAGCTTGGTCGGGCGTCCCTACAGACACAATTGGCCGTGTCTGCGAAACCGGATGTGGGTATGTGTCCTGGTCGCTCCACTAGCGCCTCCTCTGGTCAGTTGGGGTGCCTGTTTAGGGGGGAGAGGGAACTGGGGGGAATAGCGTGATCCTCCCATGTGTTACGTTCCCCTGGTGAAACTCCTCACTGTCAGGTAAAAAGAAGTGACTGGTGACTCCACATATACCAGAGGAGACGTGGTAGTCTGCAGCCCTCCCCGGATCAGCAGAGGGGGTTGAGCAGCAACTGGGACAGCTCGGAAAAGTGGGGTAATTGGCCAGGTACAATTGGGGAGAAAAAGGAAAAAAAAAAAAAAGATTACAAAAATACATATGGGAATGGGAAAATTATTACCAATGGCTGGGATGCGTGAGTGAGTATGTGTAAAAGGCAGTAGTCAAAGCTCCTCGGTCTAAGATCATATAGACCTATGCATTTGCATTGCATTTATAAGGTACGAACAAATAATTTAACATTACTTATGTTTATATTTTTGTATCTCCAGCTACATCAGCTGGAGAGGCAAATTAGCCTTCTTTGCCATTCACCTTGGCAAAGAAGGCTAATTTGACAAAAGTTATGTTATTTTGTGTTAAATTACTATAGTAGTGTTAGGTAAATTTGTTAAGTGTTTTGTATTGAAAAACTGCCGTTCTGTAATTTTGTCGACCATCCTTTTGTGCTTCTTTTTTTTTAAGCATTGGTTCAGGCACCATTTAGGCACCAGTACCGTTTTAAAAGTATCATTTAAGCACCAGTATCGGAAAAAACCCAAACTATACCCAACCCTATCAAAGAGGCATGGTAAATGTTTGTCATCTTCCTCATCTAGTGACAGCTTACTGGCGATTAGAGCATGCCTTTTGGTTGCATTCATTCAGCCAGAATTCTGTCAAAGGTTGGGTGGCCTAATCTGTATTAGAATTTATTTATGCCAAAGGAAGAAAAAAAAAACTTTCTTTCTACCCACATACTATGGTGGTTTCTGCTTAGTATTCCTCACACAACACAGTGAGGAGGAGTGTTGGGGAGTGTCAAGACGCTGCAGAGGCACTGGAGCTGTACTCCTCCACTCTATCATTTCTAAACCATTTTCTCTGTATTTGCTCCCTTAGTGACTAGGACAGTCCTTTTGGAGAACACTGCTTTAGACTGCAGAACCTGTGTGTACACACACAGAGTATGTGTACATGTGCCGAGAGGCAAATATTAAGGTTTTCGAGAGAGAGAGACACTGAAGGAGAAATTAAGCAACTTACAAAGAACACATCATTTAAACAAAACTTGAACATTTTTTAGCTGTGACGGCCAGCACAAGACACCCTGTATTAAATGGTCAGGGGAAGCCAGTGGACAAAATTAAGCTGGTTAACGTAAAGCAATGGGAAGGTGACAAATAGAATGCAACAAACTCACCCCCCAATTTTTTTTTTTAAGTGTTGGGGGCGTGGGGGTCTTAAAAACTGTTTAAAACTACCCTTCGCCTCTTGCTGAAAGGCTGGGACTCTCACTTTTACATGCATATTGGACAAGATGTTACCACAAAAAGTGACTTGAAGGCTTGTCTTTGTGCTTGGCCTATGACTCGTACCCTTTTCAGTTGTCTCATGGTGGATGTAACAACAAATCCTCCACAGCTAATTTCCAATTGGAGTACTAGTATTTTGTCATGTATGATTGTTCGTTATCTCATGAATGCTGTATAGTGTTGTTTCCTTGTCTTTTTGTCCACGAACACAAAATGCAGGATCAGTATAGTACAGTTCTTGTATTCCACACCGAGCCCATCAGCAACCAAGGATTATGGCCTAACAGCCTGTGTTAGAGCCGTAACCGCTACCAACACCAAAGCTACAGTAGTGCAAACACATGATCACGACACAGCAGCACTGTTTTCCCAGAGGTAATTACTCAATCAACAATTAGCTTCCACTACGACATCTCTCTGGCATTTGGCCAAGCTATTATGAAGCTAGAGAGGTATAAAAGTCTTCTCAGTTAACAACTGCTGGCTCCAACAGTCACTCGATAGAGTTGGCCTGTCTAACCATTTGCCCCTATGTATTCAATGGAGATGCTATTGCATACGCTATTGCCATAGCTTATACAAAACTCCATTGGATAACTGAAATAATAATAATAATATTTAATTATTAATCCCTGTGACCCTGAGAGCAGGATAAGCGGTTCGGAAAATGGAATAACTTTTAACATGTTAAGCGTTTATGACAAGCGAAGTGTAATATCCTATCATAAATGGTTCTTTCCTACTACTTGGCAAATCCGCCATTATAATAACAATCCACCAGGTGCAAGCACACCTTGCTTTTAAAGGGAATGGGAGAAGACACTCTTATTGGTTTATTTTAGGTTATGCCCAAAACACAACTATGATTAACTAAGAAACTAAGTACAACCCCTTTGAACTATGCGCCATACTTTGCGTGCAGATTATCCATTGTTAAACTAGCAAAATTGGATTTGGACATGCCCTAAATGAACTTGCACCATGTGCTATAGACTGTGCGCTTAGATCATTAAAATAGAGCCGATAAGAGATAAACATATCTGGTAACAGAGGCAATAAAATGCACACAAACAGTCAGTAAGACAGACAGTATTAGTTGCTCCTTACAGAGTGAGTCTTTCGTCCCACTTGGGATTGGAGGAGCTGTGCGATTTTGTCGTGCGACGCGACTCCCCCTCGGCTGTCACCTCCACATAGATGGCAGTCCCAAACAGGCTCTTCTTCCTCTTGAGTTTGGCACAGGAAACTAATCACAGATAGAAGGAAAAGAAATCAGTGAAACATTACCATTCACAAATCCATGTCTCTTTATCACATTATTGCATTGTCACCACACAGCCATTGTGCGAGACAAAACTTGTCCACATCACAAGCGACACTACCCTCAATACTCTTCTCACTCTATGTACGTCTGAAATAGGTGCAAAGACAAACCACCCAGAAAAAAAAAGATGACAGCTTGTGAAATAAACTATTTCAGTACCTTACTGACAGCTAATCAGGTGCTAAAACTACAAGTAGTTATTATCTTGCTTAAATTGGCCATGGCACAGTTAGGCAATCCAATCCAAACATAGGAAGACAGAAAGTAAAGCTTTTTCTTAATAAACAGGGTTAAAAAAAATATTTAAGAAATGGCCAGAGGAGGGTGACTCACAATTACATACAACATTATATGTATTTTCAGGCAAGTGTATCCAGTTTAATGTGCATATTTGGGTTGAATAAGTTAACACTTAATTTACCCCCTTCAAAAATCTCTGGTATTTGTAAATTAAATTTAATGAAAATTTTTCTGGCACAGGATACAAATCCTCTACACCAGACTCGAAAAATTAAAACAAACAACCATACAAAAAAGAACCACAATATAGTTACTAAAATAACAATAATCTCACAAATGATCACAAATTACATAAATACAATAGTCTCTCAAATACATTAGTCTCACAAATAATCATAGCCACACAATACTCACAATAATCACAACTCAGCTTTATAATCGTATAAAAAGTCCTTTGTTGACCAAAATCTATTTTAAAAGAATTAACTGAGGGAGCCTGCACCACATCCTCTGGAAGTTCATTCCATGCTCTTACAGCACAAACTGTAAAGAAGTTTTTTTCTCTTTTCAGAGTGACACTTTAACAGGAATAGTTTTAAGGAGTTCTCTCTTAACTCATACCTATTATTCCACAAACAGACAACAGGTTCAGCTGTGAAATCGTGTATTTTGTGTACAAGTTTATAGACTTCAATCATGTCTCCTCTATGTCTCCTGTATACTAGAGTCGGTAGTTGTAAATTTCTTAACCTCTCATCGTATGACAACTCTTTCAGACCTGGGATTAGTTTAGTAGCTCTTCTCTGAACCTTCTCAATTATAAGGCCACCAGACCCAGCTTGCAAATTCAAGATGAGATCGCACCAAGGATTTATATAATGGTAAAACTATTTCCTTACACAAATTTAGAAAAGTTCTTCTAGTTATCACCAGCATAGAGTTTGCGTTTTTTAATATTTTCAGAAATGTGCATGTGAAATTCAATTGAACTATCGACCACGACACCAATGTCCTTTTCTTCTTCCACTTGTTGAACCATTACATCTCCAACTTTGTAGTTAGCCTACAAAGTTGGATTTTCCCTCAAAGAATTTTTGCTCGCCCCTCTCAATTGAGGTAAGAGTACAAGGTAAGAAACAGATCATTGCCATTGGTAGTAGATTCAATTTCCAGCTCAAGGATGCTTCAGCAGTGCAGATGCTTGCCTGATACAAGGGGCTTAACTAGAGATGCATTGATTGCAATTTTCTTGGCTGATTCCAATTTTGGATTTTTTAAAAGTCTGACCCTCTGATTCCAATTTTTTTCTCTCTCCCCTTTTCTCCCCAATTGTACTTGGCCAATTACCCCGCTCTCCAAGCCGTCCCGGTCACTGCTCCACCCCCTCTGCCAATCCGGGGAGGGCTGCAGACTACCACAGGCCTGCTCCGATGCATGTGGAGTCGCCAGCCACTTCTTTTCACCTGACAGTGAGGAGTTTCGCCAGGGGGATGTAGGATCACGCTATTTCCCCCCAGTTCCCTCTTGAACAGGTGCCCCAACTGACCAGAGGAGGCGCTAGTGCAGTGACCTGGACACGTACCCACATCTGGCTTCCCACCTGCAGACACGGCCAGATGTGTCTGTAGGGACGCCCGACCAAGCCGGAGGTAACACGGGGATTTGAACAGACGATCCCTGTGTTGGTGGGCAACAGAATAGACCGCTACGCTACCCGGACGCCGCCCCCCCCCCCCAAATTTTTTTCTAAGAACTATAATATACAGCACACACAAACATTTTTGTAATGTTTCTTTAATGAAAATTTCAGTTGTATGTTCATAATAAAGCGTTGACTATTAAATTACTTACATTTTCTCTAAAATACAGGACCTTGTTTCACTCAATATCTAAAAATAAAAAAAGTAAAAAAGTGCTCCAGGTTACTGGAGCGAGCTTTTTCGTACAAATAAAACCCAATTGAAGAAAAATTACAGTGTATCCCACTTTATTTAACATGTTTTACTTTCCCAAACTATTCAACAGTATTCGATGATGTTTTAGCGTGTGTGTGTGTGTGTGTGTGTGTGTGGCTGTGAAGTTACTGTCTGTGCCGCTGTGTATGCGAAGTGAGCAATCATGCAGTGCATGCATGTAAATTTGACCAGCATAAAATCGGAAACTGACCGGCTAGTCACCAGTCATGGCCAATCAAGCTGAAAATCGGCAGATCCCGGTCACCGGCCAATCAACGGTGCTTAACCAAAATTTTCTGGTAGAAGAATGGTCAATTTAAGCCCAAGGCCATACTGACATCCCAGACATTCTTCCTAATTACATTTGGACTTACCAACGGCATGGAGCTGAGACGTTCCTCCGTGGTTATGGCTAGACTCTGCTCTAGATGAGGCCGTGGCCATGTCATACACCACAGTGGAAGCCTAAGGGGGGAGACACACACACACACACACACACACACACACACACACACACACACAACTATATAAAACACAGATTAAACACAGTGATACAGCGCCATGCACTGGGAAAAAACTTCTGCAGAATTAGCTTCTGGAATCTAATCTGATATTATAATGAAGTAAGACTGGAGAGATGATTAAAGTTGATGATTAAATCTAAGTTCCACTTTCACCTTTAGCAGGCATGCCTGATATGATCTAACCCAAATTCCACATCAAGTGTGTCACAAAATGAAAGCATAAGCTGAAGTTCTTTTGTAGCTTTCGTATCAAAGTTCTTGCATCCAGACCTGACACAACATCATTGCCTATTTTCCTTGCAGTAGTGGTACTGCACAAATGCTTACAGCTGTAATCATCATTACAAATTAGGTTGGAGCAGCTCTAAAAAATACTGTTCCAGCCTACAACAATGTTACTGAAGATAAGGGAGGAAACTGCATTTTATCTGTTCAAATGCATTTGCAGTTTTGATTACTCATTGCACAAAATGGCACAAAAGGTGTGTTTTATGCCCTTTTATAATGAAAACTGCTGGCACTGGTCACATGATTTGTGGAATGAACAGACTTGAAGAATAAAACTGCTTCATGTGTACAATGTTGCTGCTGGCCTGCTTGGCGGGCCTAGCCAGTGTAAAAAGCTACACTGTCACATATTGACAGAAGGGAAAAATCCCACGCAAGAGAAGGGAAATTCACACCTAGTCTGAAATGGGTACATTGTGGAGTGTCACAATGTTTCTTGCTACTGCAATGTACCACTGTATGTGGATAAGGCTGGAAAACTTCACATGTGTTAGTGCGAGACAAATTGTGCTGAACTGTGGCAGATATTCTGGAATGAAGACATGAGGTGAGAGAGTACATTTGAATCAGTGATGGCCTGCCTGTTACACACCCTATCCGCAACCATTCCCTTAGTTATATGTGATCTCTACTGGAAAGCTCTTGGCTAGGAGATGATTACTGATGGCATGTCCCCTTGGACAGAGCAAAATATACAGTTGGCCTTAATGAAAATCAGTCCAGAGCCATTTTTACATTGTTAATATCATGTATACTCACAATTGGTGTGTGTTGCTAGGCACTCTGGTTCAGCCTACTCCGTGTCCCATGGTTCCCCTGCAACAATAAATTGCAAAATGTTAACGGGTGTCAGCTCAGTCGGTACAAACTTTAATGGTTCAATGTCTGGTTGCCACTTGAGCCTGCTTCCTTCTTCACTGGCTTTCTATTACTTTGGGTTCACTGTAGCGCAAGGACCATAAAAGAGATCCAAGGTTCAATCCACAGTTGGGTGAAAAACCAGCTGCATTTTCACCAAAAGTGCTGTTCAAAAGCTTGCTTCTCCCTTTGAAAAAAAGCTGTTTTCTAGTCGCTCTATTTAAGGAAAACACTATACCATAAGGCCACTTAATGGTACATTGTGGCGGACACTAGGGGTTATGCCTCTCACCCAGCAGGACTGTGAGCTGGGGGTGTGGTTTAGGTTCCCGGGCTCACCGGTGCAGGGTTGTTCCTGCTGCAGTTGGTTTTTGGAGTTGAGGAATAAACATCAAACTCGCCTTCGTCTGCTGTGTTTTTCCTCATCCTGCCACATTGGTGACCCCGACGTGATCATGTTTGGAGCAGAAGAGGAGTGTGAATCCACTTAGGCCACGCCGCCCCAACTCTCACAGCCGGCTGTTCTCGCCGCGGCTGTGAAGCTCTCAGAGTTCTGGCAGAGCGACCCGGCTTCGTGGTTCCAGCATGTCGAGGCGCTGTTCCACCTGCGTGGAATCTCCGCGGACGACTCCAGATACTATTTGGTCGTCGCTGTGCTGGACCAGCAGTCTACACGCCGGGCCAAGCAGCTGTTGTGCGCCCCTCCGCAACACGATAAATACGTCGCCATCAAACATCTTCTGCTCCGGAGGTACAGCCTATCTGCCGCAGAGAGGGCAGATAGAATCCTTTCCCTATCCGGTTTGGGCGACGGGATGGCTATGGATCTCATGGACCATATGCTGTCGCTGCTAGGCTCGGACGAAGGTGGATTCCTTTTCCCGCACGTTTTCCTGCGCCACCTTCCGTCTCCTGTGCGCGCGGCCTTGGCTAACTCCCCGTGTCTGGCCGCTGGTGACTGCCAAGGTTTGGCTGAGGAGGCCGATCGGGTCCTGCTGGCTACCAGACGGTTCTCTGTGCAGAGTGTGGCATCGGAGCCTCTGCAGCCGGCGTCGGAGGACGTGGACCCGGCAGTGGTGGCTGGAGTGACTGCCCGGAGACGGCGCGGGACGGCCTCTGTTTCTTCCACCAGCGGTTCGGCGGCAAGGCGAGGCGCTGCGTCCCTCCGTGCACGTTTGAGGCGCCGGGAAACTCCAGGGCCAGTGCTAAGTAGCAGCTGTGGGCGCTGGCGGACATAGTGAGCTGCTCTTCATTAAGGACACGATGTCAGGAAGACGGTTT
Organism: Lampris incognitus; assembly: GCF_029633865.1. Taxonomy (NCBI): domain Eukaryota; kingdom Metazoa; phylum Chordata; class Actinopteri; order Lampriformes; family Lampridae; genus Lampris; species Lampris incognitus. The sequence continues at coordinate 22,902,951 of NC_079229.1, read as the reverse complement.
CTGGTGGACTCAGGCTCGCAAAAGAGCCTACTCCCTCCTGCTAAGACAGACAGGTCAGCCGAAGGCGGCGGCCCACATTTAAGTGCAGCTAACGGTTCGTCCATTGTGACGTTTGGCACAAGGTTGGTGACTGTTTGCTTCCAAGGGCGCCATTTTGAGTGGGACTTTGTAGTCGCCGCCATTACTGTTCCTATTATCGGCGCGGATTTTCTGTGTGCTAATGGTCTGCTTGTTGATGTTGCAAACCGCCGTTTAATTGATGCTGTGTCTTTCGCCACTTTTCTGTGCGAGACAGGGGGAGCCGGGCCGTTAACACACGCTAACTTTTTAGCATTAGGGGATGTTTTTCAGCGTTTGCTGGTGGATTTTCCATCGGTAACTACACCTGCCTTTTCCACTGCGGTTACTAAACACGGGGTAGAACATTTCATTCCCACTGTGGGACCGCCAGTTTTTTGCGCAGCGCCTTGACACGGTAAAATTGGCTATAGCTAAGGAGGAGTTGGCCATCATGGAGCGTAGGGGTATAGTGAGGCATTCCAACAGCCCGTGGGCCTCGCCGCTTCACATGGTGCCCAAGGCGGATGGGGCGTGGCGGCCTTGCGGCGACTTTCGCCGCCTGAACAACGTCACCGCCAATGACGGCTATCCCATCCCACACATACAGGACTTATCCATACGCCTGGCAGGTACCACTATTTTCTCTAAGGTGGACCTCAGGTTCCCGTGCGCGCAGAGAACGTGCCCAAGACTGCAGTGATCACCCCATTTGGGCTTTTTGAGTTCATGCGCATGCCTTTTGGCTTGAAGGGGGTAGCGCAAACCTTTCAGAGGCTGATGAACTCGGTGTTGCGTGACCTTGCTTTCGTGTTCGTTTATCTCGATGACATATTAGTGGCCAGTCCGTCAGCTGAAGAGCACCTGGCGCACCTGAAACAGGTTTTCCGTCGTCTGGATGAACACGGCCCGATAGTCAACCCGGCCAAGTGTCAGTTTGGACTGCCGGTGATTGACTTCTTGGGTCACCGCATTTCGCCGCAAGGCGCGGTCCCGTTGCCTTCTAAGGTGCAAGCGGTGGCGGAATTTCCCCGCCCAGTCTCTGTTAAGGCATTGCAGGAATTCTTAGGCATGGTGAATTTCTATAACGGTTTCCTCCCTCGCGCTGCCCACCTCCTTCAGCCACTTTACGAAGCCCTGCGGCTTAAGAAGGCTAACGACCCTGTCGACTGAACTCCCGAACAGGTCCAGGCCTTTGACGGAGCTAAGTGCGCCCTGGCTAACGCTGCCCTCCTAGCCCATCCCACACCCACGGCGTCCATAGCTTTAACAATCGATGCGTCTGACATAGCCATGGGGGCAGTGGTTGAACAGCGTGTGGCGAATGCGTGGCAGCCACTCGCATTTTTTAGCCACAAACTGCGAGATAGCGAGCGCAAGTACAGCGTTTTTGACCGGGAGTTGCTGGCACTGCACCTTGCAACCCGGCATTTCCGCTTCCTGCTGGAGGGTCGCCCATTCACGGCTTATGTGGATCATAAACTGCTGACTTTCGCCATGTCCAAGGTGACTGAGCCGTGGTCTGCTCGTCAACAGCGCCACCTAGCGGCAATCTCCGAGTTCACAATGGACATTCAGCATGTGGCCGGGAAGTCCAACCCTGTTGCTGATTGTCTGTCACGTGTGCTTGTGTGTCCTGTGCACCTCGATGTGGATTTCTCCGCTATGGCTGCCGACCAGCCCAGCGACCCGGACGTCCTTGCCCTTAGGTCAATGCGTACCGGCCTCAAGCTAGAGGACGCTGTGATGCAGGAAGGCAGTCCTGCCCTCCTCTGCAATGTCTCCACCGGCCGTCCCCGCCCCGTTGTTCCAGTGGCCTGGCGCCGTCGAGTTTTCGATTCGATTCACTCCCTCTCGTACCCTGGAGTTCGGGCGTCGGTGAAGTTGGTCGGTTCCAAGTTCGTTTGGCCTGGCCTCCGCAAGGACGTCAAGGGGTGGGCAGCTGCATGTGTAGCGTGCCAACACGCTAAGGTCCACCAGCACACTAAATCGCCCCTCGAACCGTTTCCGATCCCGGCCAGACGTTTCGACCACGTGCATGTGGACCTGGTGGGCCCTCTACCTTCTTTACAGGGTTTTATGCACCTGCTCACAATGGTAGATCGGACCACCAGGTGGCCAGAGGCTGTCTCTCTGTCCTCCGCAACATCCTTGGATGTTGCATGCGCTTTTCTGTCCTCCTGGGTCGCCCGTTTCAGCACTCCATCAGATATCACCTCAGACAGGGGCCCCCAGTTCGTGTCAGAGCTCTGGTTGGCACTTGCGCGATCCTTGGGTGTGCAGGTACACCGCAGTACCGCGTATCACCCTCAGGCTAACGGCTTGTGTGAACGTTTTCACCGGTCGCTCAAGGCAGCGCTGCGTGCTGCGCTCTCGGATGGTAACTGGGTGGATCATTTACCTTGGGTTATGCTCGGGTTGCGTTCAGCTCCTAAGGAGGACCTTGACGCTTCGCCCGCTGAGCTGGTGCTCGGTCAGCTGCTCCGCGTCCCTGGAGAATTTTTGCCTGGGAGTTCCGCTCCTCGACCCCGTCCGGCCGTTTATCCTTTTTTGTCCGACAGCACTCGGGTTCCAGGCCCCGTTCACCACTGTTTTCCGCGGTCGTTCGTGCCTGCGGAGCTCATGTCGGCTCGTTTTGTTTTTGTACAGCATGATGCTCACCGCTCGCCCCTCCAACCCCCATACGATGGCCCATTTCGGGTTCTTGAGACGGGTCCTAAGGGTTTTGTGCTGGATATGGGTGGGCGTAGGGAGCGTGTCACGCTTGATAGGCTTAAACCGGCGCACAGGGTGGCAGGCGAAGTTGTGTTTCCGGCCCAGGTTCCCCGTCGGGGTCGTCCTCCTTCCAGGACCCCGGTAGTGTCTTCACGGGTTCAGCGTTCTGCTTCTCAGCCGGCTTTGGACTATGTTTCACCAACTGTTTCGGTTGAGGGACGGCGCAGGCGTTATGGCAGGCTGCTTAAGCTCCAGTGAGACACTAATTTTCTTTCCAGGAGTACCTTCTGGGTGTTCGGGGGGGGGGCTGTGTGGCAGACACTAGGGGCTATGCCTCTCACCCAGCAGGACTGTGAGCTGGGGGCGTGGTTTAGGTTCCCGGGCTCGCCAGTGCAGGGTTGTTCCTGCTGCAGTTGGTTTTTGGAGTTGAGGAATAAACATCAAACTTGCCTTCGTCTGCTGTGTTTTTCCTCATCCTGCCACAACATATTTTATAATTTATGATCTAACTTCTTGTAACTATTAATATACAAAGTGAAGCCACTGGCTGTTGTCGGTAAAGACCACACAATATATGGTTCACATGGGAACAGGTGAACGCCTTTTCAGACATGAGACAGCTCCAGCAATGCTGGGTATATTGGGAGAAGGATGCTGAATATGGAGCTGCAAGGCAAGAGGAAAAGAGGAAGGCCAAAGAGGAGGTTTATGGATGTGGTGAGGGAGGACATGCAGGTGGCTGGTGTGACAGAGGAAGATGCAGAGGACAGGAAGAGATGGAAGCAGATGATCCACTGTAGCGACCCCTAACAGGAGCAGCTAAAAGAAGAAGATTAATCGAAAAACCATTTTGTCTCCTTTATTTTAAGAGGTAAGACTTATGGCTGATAACATTAGCGTGAAATGGTCACTTGAGTCGATAAGATAAGACACTGTACCAATAGAATTAGAATCAGAAACACTTTGTCATTTCATTTCATGCACATGAAACGAAACATCATTTCCCCCAGCCCACAGCAGTGCAACACTAAGACAAAAACACATATCCAAACACATATATCAAAATTAACACATATATCTAAAAACAAAAAAAAAATCACTGTCCAGGAGAACGAACGCAAGCCAAGACGACTGTCGGAACTGCCAGTCTGCATGGGCTAGCAGTTAGCTTAGCCTGCCCCACTTCCATGTCCTGCATGCACGCAAGCAGCTTTATCAACAATTTGTGAATTTGTGATTGTGGTTTTGGTCAACATGTGTTTTAGAGTGTTGAGGCTTCACCTACGAGTTTTTTTCCCTAAGTGGTATCCGTAGCTTGTTTATGCTGCCAAAACTCTTATTTTGGGAAGAAAGAAGCTTTCTTGTGTGCGTGTGGTGAGTGCGAGATAGATAGATAGAGAGACAGAGATCGTGTCTCAAACAAAGGGTTACTTGTTTTGCTGCTATTCAACAATAAAGAACACCATCTGGAACAATTTGTTTATTTAGCAGCCTAGACCCAGACACTAGTAGGCTAAGACACAATAGGTTATGCCTTGCAATCAGTGTATTATGCTGGGCAAACAGCCCAAAAACAAAATAGTGCAACATTGCTCACTTTGCTGTAGCCTAGGCTACATTTGGAAGTTTGCGGGTCGGGTTGGATTCGGGTGGTTAATTAATGCATATTTTAGCAGGTCGGGTGGTGCAGACTGGCTCTCATAACAGGTCGGTGGGTGCGGGTATTAAAAACCCCTGACCCGCACATCACTAGTAGGCTGACGGGGTCAAATAGGAAGAGAGACAATTACCTCTGACAGCAATGCAGTGTCAAGCAATGATTCTTTTGCCAACATACAGCTCCTCAGGGTAAACCCCTGACCATGTCTTAGTACTGGAGACATTTCTCTGGTAACCAAGATCTCGGATGTCCTTGTTCTCAAATATATCAATTATGGCTATAATGATTCTTGTAGAAACTTTCAGATCCAATCATAGCGCAAACTATGCTTCTCTGCTGATGACCAACTATCTAAATAAATAATCGTGCATTTATAGTTTCTGTGGGGATTTATAACTCCAGTCTAATTGTCAGGTTTACTATAGGAGCTCTGCTAGTGGAATTAAATGATGGTAGCAGTCTTTTAACATTATTGAATAAGCACAGAATTGAGTTGTTTCAGGCACAAAATGATTCCTGTCGGGTGTAGCGGGAAGTCACTTTGATTTGCGAGTCTATGCTTAGGATCAAATTATCCCTAATCTAATACACCTGAAAATCTAAGAACGCCTCAATTTTTCGTTTTTTTTTTTTTCAGAAGGGTGAACTAGTGTTGGGGGTGCCCAAGTAGTGCTTTGCCAGTGGGCTCATTGTTGGAAAGTTTCATGAGGACCAACCAGATGCACTACCAAACATTGGCTACTCATTAGTTAAAATAGCTCAGGGAGTATAGTGCTGCAGTTATGTGATTTGCTGTCCTATTATGATTTATCTGCATGTTGTACATTATAGGAACTCTGCCAGAGTCATCGAAAAAAGTATTGTTCAAGTGGCCTAACCTTGACCTCTGAACCATTCCGTATGAATTTTTCATGGACCCAGAGCCTATGAGCCAGGGAAAACCCAGCTCAATTGGCAATTACTGCCTAAACTTTTCTGAAATAGGGGAAATTCTAACCACATGCCAATTGTTTCTGCATTACACCGTAACAGCTACAGTGAAACATTTGGTGGGGGTAGGTTCAGGATGGCAGAATTCATTATTACGCCTACTTAGGGTGTTGTGGGCCTAATTCATCCAAAGACCATCCACTTAATACCCCATGCGTGACATATACATATCCTCACCAACCTTTTGCTGACATCTAAACCAGCTTTTTAAATACTCACCCTAAACGAGACACAGGATTACTTCATCTGTGTAAATGACGTTTGAATAAAATAATGACTATGTAGATTGTAGTGGACTCTTATGGAGTGTTTTGTAGAGCAGGTGCAGCTGAGAATGCATCGCACTGCAATTCAAGCAGTCAGTGAAATTACTCAAAGACTTAAGTATTTGGACAGAACTAGTTAGAGAAGCAGAATTTAATTTGTCACACACCAGCTGCAAACACAGTGCATGAACACAGATTAATAAGTTGAACATTATCTCAATGTTTTAAGAATCATTATGCACACCAATATAGTAGGATGCGTACTTATATGGATGTATAATGTACATCCCTACAACTGCATGAAACTGTGAATGGGTGCCAAATAAAGAACTGCAGATGCTTAAAGTGATACTGACATCAAAATCTGAAAATTCTTATTGATAGGCTGTGTTCCGAGCTGGAATGTGACCACGGAGAAATTCAGTGGCCAAAACAGCGCATCTGCGGCCACTCGAGAGAGATCTGTGATTGACTGTAGATGGTGTCCAATGTCAAATTGTGCCGGTGGATACGTAGACACCAGTCAATTTGCATATAGGGCGTGTCCGTAGTGAGACGCTATAAAACCACGGAGAAGCCATTCTTTCACCCCCTTCTGCTAGCTATTTGGCTCGAGTTTGTGCTATTTTGCTGAGACTATTATTGATCTTGCTACGACGTATTGCTATCTATCTATAGTATATCTATCTATCTATCTATTTCTATCTATCAATTTATCTAAATATCTTTCATCTATCTAAAAGTTATTTGTATCACCAAATCCTCCTACTCGAAACTGTAATCCTCGCAGAGGATTTCCCTCTCGCTCCCGCTATCCGACATTTTTTTGTAAATAACAAGTGACGAGCGGTACCGAGCCCCACCCACCCACAAAAACAGTAGCCAATATCTTTGAATTCTTAAAACCACATCTATTTTCAGTTGTGATTCAAACTACTACTACTAATACTTTTGGCTGCTCCCGTTAGGGGTGGCCACAGCGGATCATCCGTTTCCATTTTGTCCTGTCTTCTGCGTCTTCCTGTCACACCAGCCACCTGCATGTCCTCCCTCACCACATCCATAAACATCCTCTTTGGCCCTCCTCTTTTCCTCTTTCATGGCAGCTCCATATTCAGCATCCTTCTCCCAATATACCCAGCATCTCTCCTCCACACATGTCCAAGCCATCTCAATCTTGCCTCTCTTGCTTTGTCTCCAAACCGTCCAACTTGAGCTGTCCCTCTAATATAATAATTCCTAATCCTGTCCTTATTTGTCACTCCCAGTGAAAATCTTAGCATCTTCAACTCTGCCACCTCCAGCTCCGCCTCCTGTCTTTTTGTCAGTGCCACTGTCTCCAAACCATATAACATAGCTGGTCTCACAACCATCCTGTAAACCTTCCCTTTAACTCTTGCTGGTACCCCTCTGTCACAAATCACTCCTGACACTCTTCTCCACTCACTCCACCCTGCCTGCACTCCCTTCTTCACCTCTCTAATGCACGCCCTGTTGCTTTGGACAGTTGACCCCAAGTATTTAATCTCATATGCCTTCGTCACCTCCACTCCTTGCATCCTGACCATTCCACTGTCCTCCGCCTCATTCACGCATAGGTATTCCGTCTTGCTCGTACTGACTTTCATTCTGCTTCTCTCCAGTGTATACCTCCACCTCTCCAGGCTGTCCTCAACCTGCACCCTACTCTTGCTACAGATCACAATGTCATCCGCGAACATCATCGTCCATGGAGACTCCTGCCTGATCTTGTCCGTCAACCTGTCAAACACCATTGCAAACAAGAAAGGGCTTAGAGCCAATCCTTGATGTAATCCCACCTCCTGCTTGAACCCATCTGTCATTCCAACCGCATACCTCACCACTGTCACACTTCCCTCATACGTATCCTGCACCACTCCTACATACTTCTCTGCAACTCCCGACTTCCTCATACAATACCACACCTCCTCTCTCGGCACCCTGTCGTATGCTTTCTCTAAATCTACAAAGACACATTGTAACTCCTTCTGACCTTCTCTATACTTCTCAATCAACATTCTCAAAGCAAACATTGCTACTGTGGTGCTCTTTCGTGGCATGAAACCA